>NW_012267258.1:5941410-5954147 GCF_000151885.1 Dipodomys ordii | reverse complement strand
CGGTCGTGGGGCCTGAACTCTGGGCCTGGGTGCTGTCCCTCAGCTCTTCAGCTCAAGGCTAGCGCTCTACCAACTTGAGCCACAGTGCCACTTCCGGCTTTTTTCTTTTTGCTTATGTGGTGCTGAGGAATCAAACCCAGGGCCTCAGGCATGCAAGGTGAGCGCTCTACCACTGAGCCACCTTCCCAGCCCACATTCCTACCTTTATATGGAAGTTCATACTCTCCATAATGGAGCCCATGGTCTCATTCATAACCAGTCCAGTCTTCAACCACTTGAGTGAACCCACCCATGCTGTTCACAGCTTCCTAGCATTGGAGCATTGACATGTTTCTTTAAGTGATTTTTTTTTTTGGTCGTGGGGCTTGAACTCTGGGCCTGGCCGCTGTCCCTCAACTCTTCAGCTAAAGATGACCGCTCTACCACTTGAGCCACAGTGCCACTTCTGGTTTTCTTGTGGTTAATTGAAGATAAGAGTCTCACGGACTTTCTTGCCGAGGCTGGCTTTGAACTGCAATCCTCAGATAGAGCCTCCTGAGTAGCTAGGATTATAGGTACCACCAGTGCCTGGCTTCAAGCGAGTGATGTGGGACATGGGCATGACAAGATGAAAAGCCAGGACATCACAGAATTCACAAAATGCTGTGATTGCTTCTATGCCCACTTACAGGTAAATGTTTAAGCGTTTTACAGAATTTAGTTTTATACTTACTTTCACACTTCCTAAGTGGGGTTACTTTAATTAGCTTAGTTACTAGAGACCATTTATATTTAAGGAAATACACTTAGTAATTGAGAACTGACTCCAGCCATTTTGTTGCAGGTTTTTAAAAAATATTTTTTATTGTTACTACAAAGGTGATGTACAGAGGGGTTACTGTTTCGTAAGTCAGGTAATGAGTACATGTCTTTTTGGATAATGTCACCACTGCCTTCACTTTCTCCCACTTTTTTTCCTCCTATCCTGACCCACAAGTTATATAGTTCATTTTCAGCATAGTATCTAGTTAATACCACTGCTCTCCCACTATTAAAGTGTTGGGGTCTATCATATTCTACAAGTTTAAGAGTGTTTGTTTAATGCATTTAGGTGCTCCATTGTTTGGTGCAAAATATTAACCACTATGACTTCCTCTTTGTGGATCCCTTAATAATATGTGATGACCTTCCTTGTCTCTTCATACTGATTTTAATAAGTCTATTTTATCAGGTACAGTTTAGCTACTCTCACCTTCTTGCAGGATGCATTTGCATGAAAGCTCATTTTCTGTCCCTTCATTGAGAATTTGTGTGTATCTTTGACTGTGAGATGAGTTTCTTGGAGACAGAAAATTTTTTTAATCCAATCTGCTGCTCTACATCTTTTGGTTGGAGAATTTAGCTCCTTGATGTTTAACATTATTATGGAGAAATGTGTGATTTTACTGCCATTTTCTTGTTTTCCTATAGCTTGCTTTTTCCTTTTCTTGTGTTTACCAAATAGTTTTCTAGTGATTCTTATTTGATACTGTGTCCTTGACTTTGTCTTCTTCAGATACTACACTTCCCTTTAGTATCCTCTGTTGTGTTGGTTTAGTGTTTATGAATTCCGTTAGTTTTTGCTTGTTGTGAAAGGTTTTGGTTTCTCTAGCAGCTGTAAATATTAGCTGCACTGGGTACACCAAGTGTAGGTTGACAATTGTTGTTCAGAGCTTGAATTATACCACTCTAGGCTCTCCTTGAGTTCAGAGTTTGTGTGGAGAAATCTGCAGTAATTCTAATCTTCTTTCCACTGTAATGAAGTTCCCTCTTCACTTCTGCTGCATTTACAATTAATTCTTTGTTTCTTAAGTCCAAAGTTTTCACAATGTGTCTAGAAATGTTTCTTCTCAGATCCTGTCTGCTAGGAGTTCTGTGTGCCTCTGTCAGGTGGGTGAGATTCTTTCTCTTGACACTGGGGAAGTTTTCTGTTATTATTTTACCAAATAGGTTTTCGATGACTTGAGTTTTGATTTCTTCTCCCTCATCTATCCTGCTAATGTGTAGATTTCATCTTTTGGCTGAATCTGCCAATTCTTTTCTTTCTTTCTCTCTTTTTATTGTTGGTTGTGGGGCTTGAACTCTGGGCCTGGGTGCTGTCCCTCAGCTCTTCAGCTCAAGGTGAGAGCTCTACCATTTGAGCCACAGTGCCACTTCTGGTTTTCTGGTTGTTTATTAGAGTTAAGAGTCTCACAGCCTTTCCTGCCTAGACTGGCTTTGAACCATGATCCTCAGATCTCAGCCTCCTGAGTAGCTAGGATTAAAGGCAAGAGTCACTGACGCCCAGCTGAATGTGCCCAGTCTTTAATGTCCTTTTGACGTTATGTTTTGTCCATACCTTTGATCTAATTTCTCTCCTTTGTTCTCAACTCCTGATACTCTGTTTTCTTTCTTTCTTTTTCTTTTTTTGGAGCTTGAACTCTGGGCCGGGGCTCTGCCCCTCAACTCTTCTGCTCAAAGCAAGCTGTCTACCACTTGAGCCACAGAGCCACTTCTGGTGGTTAATTGGAGATAGGAGTTTTTCTTTCCTGTCTGGGCTGACTTTGAACCACGATCCTCAGATCTCAGCCTCCTGAGTAGCTAGGATGACAGGCGTGAACCACCAGCACCTGGCTTGATACGCTGTTTTCTACTTCATTTATTATATTGCCTATGCTTTCAACTGTGCTTTGTAATAAGGAGATAAAGCCTTCCTTTAAGCTCTTTGTTGATATCAAATCTCATAGTACTTACCTCTAGGTAAATTTTATCTTTCATTTCCTTCACTGAGATGTGTAAACCTTCTGTCTTCTTGTTGATGTCATCTGGGATGTCCTGTATTTTTTTCATCTTTTCCTCCCTGTATTCTACTATGTTCTTGTGGCTCTGCCCTTTTATTTCTTCGGCCAATGCTCTCACCCTTGCTTTAACGGTTCCTTTGTCCTCTCTCTCACAAAGTCCTCCCATGAGTGGTTACTGGTTTTTGAGTGACATGCTGTCTTGGTTGATCATGAGTTTCATGATCTTTCTCTGTGATTTACACATCGGAGTTCAGGGCTTGTAGAGGCCATGAAGATCAGGATTAGTGGTAACAGCAGGTGGTTTTCCTGTGGGTGCTGTGCAGTTCGTATCCCCCAGAGAGTCGGCGCAGGCTTTTGTAGGATGCATGGGTGGACTTGGGGCCTGGTTAGGCGGGAACCACGGCACTGTGGGCTGACCGCAGCATCCCACACACACGAGGACGTCCAGGCGGGCGTGGGGAGCCCGCTGGCTGTAGACTTCCGGTACTGTGGTAAGGATGACCCACCTGCTAAAGCATAGGATGGGAGGTGGGGGTCAGCTAGGAGCTAGAGGCAGGGGCGTCCCTTACGGGTGAGCTGTCTGGGCCAATTGGATAGCAGCCCTGGACACTGTGGGCGGGGCTTCTCACCAGAATGGGCGTGGCTTCGTCTGGGATGGGCGTGGCTTCGTCTGGGATGGGCGTGGCTTCTCACGCGGGCGTGTACGCAAGGGATATTGGGTAGGCTGGGGTAGACACGCCCATTGGGCATTGCACGCAGCTGCGTCCCACCCCGGAAGTGCCACGGCGGGCTTTGTACCCTAACCGCTGTGGGCCGCCAGGCACCACGCGGGGAGGCCGGGCTGAGTCCGCCCAGCTGGCCTTAGGGATCTGCCGCGCCCGGAGGCCGTTCCTGGCAGTAGAAGTCCTCGGCGTCCGTCCTGTGGAGGTCATTCCAGGGGGTTCAAAGCCCAGCTGCGTGAGTCCTGGCGGTCGTGTGAGAACCAGCAGGGCGGGAAGGCCGGCCCCACGCCGAGGTTACGCCGAGGTCACCGCTCGGCGAGCCCGGCCATTGGAGCGGCCACGCTGACGTCAGCACCACGCCCCTCCCTGGTCACTGCTCGATCATCTTGCTTCTTGTCCCTCATTCTTAACCCCTGTGGACTGGGCTGAAGTCAGCGCCCCCCCTAGATAACCATTGAGCCAGGCGTTGGTGGCTCATGCCTGCCATGCTAGCGACCCCAGAGGCTGAGAGCTTGTGGTTGGAAGTCTGGAAAAGTCTGTGAGACTCTTATCTCGAATGAACCACCAAAAAGCCAGAAAGTGGAAACTGTGGCTCAAGTGATAACAGTAATAGCCTTGAGCAAAAAGATCTCAGGGACAGCACCCAAGACCAGCACAAAAATCATTTTACGTCTTCAGGTCAGAGGGGTCAAAACCTCCGTGGTAACCACAGATAAAAATTACCAAGTGTAAATTGGCAACAAATGGGAAAAGGGGAGAGGGCCTACCTAGCAAAGCTTTTTGCCCTTAGCCAGGCCCAGGTGGCTCAGGCCTGTAATCCTAGCTACCTGGAAGATCTCTGTTGGAAGCCAGCTGGCAGAAAAGGCCCTGAGACTCCATCCCCGATTTATCAGAAAAAAATGTCAGGCTGGAGGCACGTCTTGCTGGCCTAGACACGTGTGCTTAGGGTAGAGAAATTATCCTTAAAATAAGGAGATGTGTTGCTCTTTTTCCCTTTGATGATGATACAGGGGTGTGAACTCTTTTTTTAAAAGAGTTTTGCATGTTCTAGACAGGTACCTTAAAACTTGAGCCATGCCTCTTGCTTTTTACATTCTGGTTATTTTTGGGAGAGTGTCTCGCTTTCTGCCTCAGCCAGCCTGGACCACGATCTCCTATTTATGCTTCCTGATGTAGCTGGGATGACTCGCCCGTGCCCCTTAGCTTATATGGATGCCATGGGGTTATGTGAATTTATTTATTTATTCATTCATTTATTTATTGCCTCTGGCTGACTTGGAAACCTCAGTCCTCCTGATCTCAGCTCTCCACCATAGCTGAGATTACAGATGTGAGCCACTGTACTAGCAGCAGCATCTTGCATTTTAAAAACACTATTTTTGTTATGGGGTGAAGACTGTTTAGAGCTGAAGACTTTAATTGGACTGTTAAAGTAATTGAGATGAGAGATGCTGGACTAGGTTTGGACTACATTTATGGCAGTGAAATCAAAAATGTTTGAGAGTTATTTAGGTAGCAGAATCCATCCTTGCGGGCATTTAGAACCTGAGGAAATCTCATCTTTCTTGAAGATTGTGTATGCTTGCTCTTATCAGACCATGAGAATTCTACAGCCTACTGTGTTTCCTAATGTGTGTTTAGGCTGCTGAGTTGAATCAACTTTAGAGCTCAATTGCAGTAATGCTTTTACTCTATTTCTCTGCTTTCCATCTACTCTCAATTTGACAGAGCTGTTATTTTTTGTTTATTTTGATAGTTTTGTTGTATTTGTGTGTCTGTTCAATGTGCTTCTCCAAGTATCATACATAATAAACAAATGACACAAATCTTTTGTTGCTGTTATTGTTGTTTTGTGCCAGTACTTGAGTTTGAACTCAGCCTGGGTACTATCCCTTAGCTTTTTTCCTCTCAAGGCTGGCACTCTTCCACTTCAACCACAGCTCCAGCTTTTTGGCAGTTAATTAGAGATAAAAGTCTCATGGACTTTTCTTTCAGTGGCTGGCTTCAAACTGGCATCCTCAGATCTTAGCCTTCTGAGTTGCTGGAATTACAGGTGTGAACCATCAGCACCCAGCTGTTTGTGTAATTTTATACTGAGTCTCCTGTTCTCTCCACCTCCCCCCATCTCTTATATCTTTGAAATGAATTCTAAAAAGTCTCTGACCTCTGAAAGACATGTGGAAGTATGTTCTCCATGAAGATCTGGCAGGACCTAAGCTTATCACCTCCTCCTTTTTCTGCCTGTGTCTTTTCTGGTTGCCCCATTTGCTTTTGGGGGCATTGTATTGTCATGCAAATGTCAGTGGTCAGTCTCCGTGCCCTGCATTCTACCTCAAGCTCTCTTGTGCTGACTTTCTCTGCAACTGGGAGCTTTCCAGTTTCTTTCCAGGCCATTCAGTTGCTTTGGCATTACTTTTTCATTGATCATTTCTAACCACTTTTCCACGTCTATGGCTTGGTCCAAAGTGAAATGTGAGGCGACTGAAAGATTTTGAGGAAATTACTCTGGGTGCCCAGCAGCAGCTTTTATCCGGTTTTTTTTTTAATTATCTTTGTGTTCTCAGAGTCACAGGTGCTTTTCATTCATATTGAAATCCTACAAAATGCTCTCATTTGACCTCAATTACTGCTTTGGATGATTGCAAGGACACGTATTGCATGGTGAATTTTGTCCTACTCTCTAATATTTACACCAAAAACTAGTCCCTTTAAATGAATAGTATTTTAAATTTATTGCCAAAAATTACAAGAGATACACAGAAAAATGTAAAGCCTGTGAGTTCTGCTCCAAGACACTTTGAGCCAAACTCAGAAATACTCATCTCTGCTTTTAAATGTTATTTCTCTTGTAAGAATTTGTACAATATAATAGGCATTTTGTTAAAAAAAAAAAAAAAAAAAGCAGTTCCTTCAGGGCTGAGCATGGTGGTGCATGCTTGTAACCCAGCTGCATAGAAGGCAAAATGGAAGTTTGTGGCTCAAGACTTGCCAGGAGAAAAAGGAAAAAAGTTAGCAAGACCCTATCTCAAAAAAATCAAGTGGGTATGGTGGTACCTATCTGTAATCCCAGCTACACAGGAGATAAAAGCAGGAGATCATGTTCAAGACTGTCCCAGGAAAAATTAAGACTATTCTTGAACAATAAGCTAATGCAAAAAGGGCTAGGAATGTGACCCACTTGTAAGCTTAAATACCTGGGTTCAATCCCCAGTGCCCTAGTACTTTAGAGGGGTACTGAGGAAGGATAATAATAGCTTTAACTAGGGGGAAAGTAGTCAATAAAACTGTGTGACTGAAGCTTGCTGGGCACTGGTGGCTCATGCCTGAAATTCTAGCTACGCAGGAGGCTGAGATCTGAGATCTGAGGAGTGCAGTTTCAAGCTAGCTCAAGTAGGAAAGTCTGTGGAAACTTTTACCTTCAGTTCACTGCAAAGAGCCAGGAGTGGATTTGTGGCTTAGTGGTAGAGAGCCAGTCTTAGGTTAAAAAACCAAGCAAGAGCTTCAGTACTGGCACAAAAATAAAATAAAACTATTTAAGGATACTCTAAGCCGAGATATAGCTCTGTGGTACTGCACTTGCCTAGTATGTGTAAGGCCCTTCATTTGAACCCTAGTACTGTGAAAAGAAAAGGATTTTATTTTGGTACCAGTATTTGGGCTTGAACTTAAAGCCTTGGGAGCTGTCCCTAAGCTTTTTCACCCAAGGTGGCACTTTGCCTGTGGAGTTACAGATCCACTTTTATCTTTTTGGGTGCTTAATTAGAGGTAAGAGTCTCACAGACTTTCCTGCTCTAACTGGCTTCAAACAAAGATTCTTAGATCTCGGCCTCCAGAATAGCTAGGATTAGAGGTGTCTAGCTAAGGACATCTTGAATCAGTTAACCATGTCGACTTTTATTACAATAGGGGATATAATTGTTTCATTATAATGTAATTTAATAATATTCATATTATATTAACTTTGCTATGAATTGAAAATGTGTTGATTTTACAATTTTAAAACTTTTTCCTTATACAAGCATATCTGGCTGTTTCAACTCTGCTGAAAAGACTTATTTTAAGATGTGCCCATTTTATTTTTAAATGTCTTTGTATTTTTCTCTTTCTACTTAGTGATACTTAATCTTCTCATTATAAACCTTTTACATGATCTGTATGTGTATTAGTGCTTTTCAAAACTGAAAAGCTTATTCTTACATTCTTTCAAACATACATGATAGACTTGACTTTTTAAATACCCAAATGTTATAAATAATTACTTCTAAAAGAATCTTCTGTGAAGTTAAAACCTTTTTTTGTGGAAAGCAGACAAATTCTGGCTTATTTAAGCTTCTCAATTATTGTTGGTTAACTGTTATAAACTTAGTAACAGTTTCGGAGAGACTCCAGGAATTAGTACTTCCTATGGTTCCAGCTACCTGGGGTCAGCCTCGATCTCAAAATGGAAAATTCAAGAAATAAACAACTTACAAGGGGGTATGTGTGTGCACGCATGTGTGTGTGTGTGTGTGCCAATACTGGAGCCTGGGTACTGTCCCTTAGCTTTTTCACTCAAGGTAAAGCTCTGCCACTTGAACCACAGCTCTGCTTCCAGCATTTTCCTGATTAATTGGAGGCAGGAGTCTTACAGACTTTTCTGCCTGAGCTAGCTTCAAACCATCATCTTCAGATCTCAGCCTCCTAAGTAACTAGGATTAAAAGCATGACTACCTATGCCCAGGTTACAATGTATAAGTTTTAACTAACTCTTTTTACAGTGCATTGTTACTTCCATAGTTCTTTTTCATTATTAGTTATTGGTGCTGATGTTTTACTAAGCCCCATTTATCTATTAAATTATATTATAAGTATATATGTGTAGGAAAAACATAACGTGTACAGGATCAATACAATTTCAGGCATGCACTTGGGGGGGGCTGAGGGGAAGGGTCTTGGAACATCTGCCCTGATGCTAAGGGGAATTACTGTATCTAGATTATAGCTTCTACATGTAGAATTAAATCATAGCTAAAATGCATTACTTTTAAAGTCACACACTAGGCTGAAAATACATAGCAATTCAAAATATGTAGTCTGGAGTCCAGCTGCCTAGGTTCAAATCACAGCTCTTCCACTTGCTAGACGTGTGGACAGGGTTAAGTTACTTAAAATTTCTATTATTTGGGGAGAAAAAAAAGACTAAAAATTTGTGAGCATAAAGGAATAGGTAAAGGATGAATTTCTGCGCCTTTTGATTATAGTTTAGGAACCTTGTGAATAAATTATCCAACTCATTATTCTTCAAGTGGAGTGTTTTCATAGTATGATATTAGATAAGCAAGGATTAAATGGAACACCTTCCCAAGTGTTTCTACTCACAGAAGTTTCTACTCAGAGGTTCTTAAGGTACTAGACACTAGTGGGTCATGCCTGTAATCTTTTTTTTTCTTTTGGTTGGTCATGGAGCTTGAACTCTGGGCCTAGGCACTGTCCCTGAGCTCTTCAGCTCAAGGCCAGCGCTCTATCACTTGAGCCACATCACCAGTTCTAGTTTTCTGGTGGTTAGTTAGAGATAAGAGTTTTGCAGACCTTCCTCACCTGAGCTAGCTTTGAACCGTGATCCTCAGATCCCCGCCTCCTGAGTAGTTAGGATTATAGGTGTGAGCCACCAGTGCCTGGCTATGCCAGTAATCTTAACTAGTCAAGAGGCTGAGATCTGTTCAAAGCCAACACAGGCAGAAAGTCCATGAAACTCTTATCTCCAATTTACCAGTTAAAAAAGCCAGAAGTTTAAGTGTGGTTCAAGTGGTAGAGCAATAGCCTTGAGTGAAAAAGCTAAGGAATAACACCTAAGCCCTGAGTTCAAGCTTCAGTACTGGTACCAAAAAAAAAAAAAATGTTCTCAATGACTTGTATCTGCTACTTAGTGCAGCAATGACTTGTATCTGCCTCTTAGTGAAGCACACTACGGTATCACTTGGCCATGAAATGTTCTTTCCAGAACATGTTTAAGTCAGCACTTTATCTGGTTGAGTTTATGAGAAATTTTGCAAAGCACCTACCTTTGGTGAATTCCACAGGACTCCAGTGAATTGCACAAAGTTCTGTCCAAAAGTAATACAACCTCTTTTTACAAGGTAGCTTCCAATGGGAATTTGCAAGTAATTGCTTAGTTTGTATACCATTTACTTAACATATTGTCCCATAATTTCTGTGCTTGATAAACTATACCTCTAAACCTCAAGATATAATATTTACTGCCCACTCTTCCCAGTGACTCTTCTAAACTATCTCAGTATTAATCATTGGACCTAATATTTTACCTAACTTTAATTGTGTGTGTGTGTGTGTGTGTGTGTGTATGCCAGTAGACATGTTTGAACTCAGGGCATCAGGCTGTCGCTTAGCTTTTAGGTGCAAGAGTGACGCTGTACCATTGAGCCACAGCTCTGCCTCCTAGACCTAGAATTCTAAATGCAGAGTCATGATTTAAACTGAGAATATACATTGTACATTACCCTTGCCTTCTTTTACCCTTCAGGCATTCTTAACTTCTAACCTAGGCTTTCATATGTTAGAACCTTCCCTGACAGTTTAACAAAATGAATACTGGGAAGCTGAAATATTTTTTTTCCCCCTGAGGGAATGGAGGTTAAAGGGAAGGGAAGCAGGCAAATGGAGAGAGGAAAGCTGGGAGAATACAGTCAGTCATAATATTTAATGTATGTATGAGAATATGGAACCAGATAACTTGAGGGGAAGCGTGGAGTTGGGAGAGATGGACGAGAATGCTGGGAGGGGGGACAGTGATTAAGATGCATTGTACTTATGAACTGACATGTTGAATTGAAACCCCTTTGTACAGCTACTTAAAGATCATTTTTAACTGAATGATTAAAGGATAGTTATTCTACCCTGAAAAAAATTCCATTTAATTCTTTTTAAGCTCATTTAAGAGTAAATGAAAGTTTGGCTTAAAGGAGAGAAGAGAGATAGATCAAACGTTGTTTCTTTGGCCTACTTGCCAGAGGATGCTAAAAAGACATTGTCTTTCCTCACTCAGGCATAAACCTCTGAAAACTACTTTTTCTTCTGCCTACTATTTATTACCTTAACCATAATACTCTTCTCACACAAGCAAGATACCTGAATGTCTAAACATTTATCTATACTAATGCAAGCTCATTTTAGAAGGCCTGCCAAGTCTTCTCAGGAAGGCTGTCAGCTTCAGCTCATCAAAAAAAAAACACTTGGAACCTGATGGCAGGTTCCAATTGTTAAGTCATTCTTGCTTGAACTGAATTTTAAAGTCAGGCTCTTACTGTTAAAAAAAAAAAGAAGAAGAAGAAGAAGAAGAAGAAGAAGAAGCAAAAACCCCTGATATTTAGCCAGAAATGTTGCAGTTCTAAATATAACACTCTTAGCTCTATAGAATGGGTTCTTCTTGTTATTTGAAAGAAGAAAAAAAATGGAATACTGAGTGAAATTCCAGGGCAGCCAATAATGTGTAAGGGTAAGCAGTACTGCATAATAGTTCTTGTTTGGGTACATTCGCTTTGTGGTGATTTATTAAAGGAGACTGAAAAAGCCTGATTAAAATGCATAAACAGTGCTGAACAGTAAACAACCATGTCTAAGGATGAAAAAAAAAATAGGAGCCACATGCTGTGCATGGAAATTGCCTTTAACAACATGTCTATTGTTGAACAGATAGGAAGCCAAAGGTTGCTTGTAATCAAATTTGAAGTTTCTCATCACTTCTGAAAGCAACACTTCCTTGGGCAAACGTTTCAATTTGTTGTAGTTAAAAAACTGCTTCCTGACTTAATCTTTACAGAAACCAGGAATTCTTTTTGATTGGCAGGTGGATAGGGAAATTTAGACAGGGGACACACTAGACTTTACCAAATGAAGCCAAGTTTCTTTGTTAGAGGAAAATTGTTTTTTAAAAAAAATCTAAAGAATTAACAAGGCATAAATTAAAGCAGATTTGGGTACCCAGATAATTGTGTCTCTTGTATTTCAATAAAACAAGGGTGAAAGTTTGGTGAGTTGGTCAAATCTTTTTGCACTCAAAGAAAATGTAAATTTTACAAGTTTTTTTTTTAAGGAAATGACAACCACAAAGCTAGCCTGAATCAAGAAAAAACCCCTTCAGTAATTGAACTTTTCTGATGGATTGAATAACAGGGATACAAACAGGCATTAATATATATCGTGGTTAATTCTTTAAAATAATAGGGCCTGGGAAGGTGGCTCAGTGGTAGAGTGCTTGCTTTGTATGCATGAGGCCCTGGGTTCCATTCCTCAGCACCACATAAGCAGAAAAACCCAGAAGTGGCACTGTGGCTCATGTGGTAGAGTGCTAGCCTTAAGCTGAATTGCTGAGGGACAGTGACCAGGCCCAGAGTTCAAGTCCCACAACCAGCAAAATAAATAAATAATAAAATAATATAATAATAATTATTTTTCTATATAGTTTTTTTTCTTTAAATTTGTTTTAAAGAGATAATTAGTAATAAATATATTTTAAGCATATTTTTCCTCTATATGGTTATAATAGAATACAGGAAGCATGAGAAATTTTGAATAATTAAAATACTAGTTCCAAGCTGGGTGCTAGAGTGGTTCATGTCTTCAATCTAGCAACTCAGGAGGCTGAAATCTGAGGATCCAAGTTTATAGCCAGCCCACACAAAAAAGTCCAAGCGATTCCTATCTACAATAAAACCAGCAAATATCTGAAAGTGGAGCTGTGACTCATGCAGTAGAATGCCAGCCTTGAGTTTAAAAGCCAAGAGACAGTGTAAGGGCCTGAGTTCAAGTCCCAGTATTTGTGCATCTGTACACACACACACACACACACACACACACACACAGTTATTACGGAGCATTTGAGAGCATTTTTTCAAAGAAATTTAAAGAATGAAGAATAAAGTTATCACCTATCCTCCTAACCAAAATTATTAAAAAGCACAATCTCTTATTGTTAAGCAATCAGGTCTTCTTAAGTTCTCCAAAACAATACTATAATGGACAACCTATACCATAATCTCTCTATACATTGTGATTATTTCTCAGGACAAATCCCCTCACATATAATTTCCAGATTGTCAAGGCATGAATATTTCTTTTTTTTTAAATTTAATTTAATTTTATTTGTGAACATACTGTACAGAGGGGTTACAATTACATGGGCAGGATAATGCGTACATTTCTTACCAAGCATTGCAGCCTC
>NW_012267258.1:5924084-5938985 GCF_000151885.1 Dipodomys ordii | reverse complement strand
GCCACTTCCGGCTTTTTTCTTTTGCTTATGTGGTGCTGAGGAATCAAACCCAGGGCCTCAGGCATGCAAGGCAAGCGCTCTACCACTGAGCCACCATCCCAACCCTGATGACACTCTTTAATCTTACTTCTCACCTACACTTACCTCTCACCCCCATTCCTTCTCTTTCCTGGTTTCCTAGGCAACATTTTTCCAACTCATAATGAACCAATACTTGCCAAGTGAATGTAACAGAAGATCAACGGAAAGCCCAGGATTCTCCTTTGTTCTTACATATTACCTTCAGTCTTAGGCTTCCGTTCTGAGGATAGTTCCAGGAACTTCCTTAGATGTCTGATCTTAAAGGAGGTTGGGATTTCCTGAAGGGAGTAGGTGATATAGATTTTGAGAGAATTTTTTTTTTTTTTGTCGGCCGTGGGGCTTGAACTCTGGGCCTGGGCGCTGTCCCTCAGCTCTTCAGCTCAAGGCGAGCGCTCTACCACTTGAGCTACAGTGCCACTTCCGGTTTTCTGGTGGTTTATTGGAGATAGGAGTCTTACGGTCTCTCCTGCCCGGGCTGGCTTTGAACGGAGATCCTCAGATCTCAGCCTCCTGAGTAGCTAGGATTACAGGCATGAGCCACCAGCGCCCAGCTTGAGAGAATTATTTTTTGGAGAGAGAAACTTTGCAGTATCCTTCAAATCTAGTTATTTAAGCCGCTGTCTGCTGATTAGTTAAGCAGAGTCATTTTCAGAAATAAACTCGTGTGTTCAACATTCTGACTACAAAATTAATTCAGGTTTATCTACATTTTACCTCCAAAGGTCTACAAGGAATTTATTGTCCTATAGTGGAGGGCTCTGAGAGAGAAAAAGGGGAGCTAGTAGGTAGGTAAATAGGGATAAGAAATGGCGAACAGCTGGGCACTGATGGCTAATGTCTGTAATCCTAGCCACTCAGGAGTCTGAGATCTGAGGATCATAGTTGGAAGCCAGCCTGGGCAGGCAAGTCTGTAAGACTCACCTCCAGTGAACCATCAAAAAGCCAGAAGTGAGGCTATGCTTCAAGTGGTAGATTGCTAACCTTGAGCACAAAAGCACAGCAGTCAGGCCCTGAGTTTAAGCCCCAGGACTGGCCCAAAAAAACAAAAACCTCCTCCCAGAGGACTTCATTGGACTTCTCTTTGGGTCCCTCTCCTCATGGAGAGTTTTTCAACCTTTTCCCAGCTTTGCCTTCTCTTTCAAATAAGCTTACTGTTTACCTTGATCCCACCTTAATTCTTTAATGGATAGAAAAAAAGGAACCTGCCCCTAGAAAAGGTATCATGAGAACTCTTCCCTTGCCTACAAGGAAAGAAAGTACTCAAGATGGTCCAGTCTGGCCTTTGGTAAATCTTTATTCCTTTCCTTCTTCAGGCAAAGATTCTCAGGAGACCACAGGTTCCCTGGGGAAATACTCCTACAGAGCCCTAACACTTGACTAACCACAGGAAATAAGTTTCTGACCAGGTAACATATTGAAAAGATAAGTGTCACATGATAAAGCCAGTGAGACTGGCCTTATTATCGACTGTACTTTAGTTAATGACATGAAGTACTGACCGATAGATACATGGAAGAATCTGAAGCAGGTTTGTTGCTATTGAACTGAACGGAGCAGAAGCTGCACCTGGATTTCTCTTCTGCTGACAGAGTGTAGACATCATCAGCTAGCAGGTTGCCTACATTGGAAGGTTGGGCCCAACTATATAGCCATTTTGAAGGTCCACGCTATACCCTGTTTTAAAAAAAAATCTTTTAATACCTTTGTGGAGTTGACCAGAATATGATGAGAGGCCATCTTTCTCCATGAAATGAGGAGAGAAGACCAAAGGGCCAAGGAGAGAAAGAATCTCAGAACATAGGAAGGGCTGAGAGGGAAGATCATGAATCTGATTAATTCATTTGCAGTGTTCACAAGACATTTCTTCCCTGAATCCTGAGCCATTGTTATAGCCCTGTACCAAACTTCCTTCCTCCCTCCCTCCCTCCCTCCCTCCCTCCCTCCCTTCCTTCCTTCCTTTGTTCATTCCTGTATTGCCTTAACCAATTTCAGTTACCAACAACCTCAGTGGAAAGGGAAATTAAGGAGTCATTACTGGTTGGGTAGACTCTACAAAAGGTAAAGACTGTATTTGAGCACTTTCTTGAGACAAGCTTAAAATAGTAAACAGTAGAACTGGGCCCTGGTATCTCATGTCTGTAATCCTAAACTGCTTAGGAGACTGAGAGCTGAGGATCATGGTTCAAAGCCAGCTTGGGCAGAAAAGTCCATAAGAGCTTGATAAGAAATGTACTCATTATCTTGCCCATGTAATTGTAACCCCTCTGTATGGTATTTTCACAATAATAAAAAAGTCCATAAGAACTCATCTCCAATAAACAATTTGAAAAAGAAGCCAGAAATGGATTTATGGCTCAGTGGTGGAATATTTTCCTTAGGCAAAAACACCCTCAGGGACAACACCTAGACCCTGAGTTCAAGTCCCAGGACCAGCATGAAAGGAAAACAGTAAAAATGTTTTCACTGTTGGTAATAAAATTGCTGGTGGCAAAATTGTGATAAAGCAAATTCAGACTAGTAATAAAATACACGTTTAAAAAATCCAAAAACATAACTAGGGGTTTGCTTAGAGCCCTGAGTAGTACATATCCCATCTATGATTAGAACATTTGCACAAAACAATTTTGCTTTGCTAGAAAAAAAATAAAAAGACCTTTTTCAAAGATAAGTCATATTTTCCAAGTCTGAAAGCTACCAGAAGTTTAGAAATGTCGGGGTTCTTTATCTAGCACCTCCTTACTGCATGCGTGAGATAAGAAGTTCCTGCCTTCCCATGTTTTAGTGGATGGTTCTTTTGTTTTAGATCCCCAGAGATTTTCAGACTTACATCAGCAAATTCTTCCAAAAGCTGAGGGAGGCTGCCTTACAAAAACCTTGTGCTGGCTTACAATGAAGCACAAGACATAGAAACAGCCATGGGGGGCGTGGCACTGCCACAGTTCTTTCTCTAGTGGCAGAACTCAGAGTAGCCGCTGACCCAAAGCCAAAGGAGGCCCAGAAGAAGGCCACATGAAGTAAGTTGGGTGAAGAAGCAATGACCCTACCAGGGGCTTCTCTGGCTCAAAGGATTTGTTTTCTGTCCTAAATTTGACAGACCTTATAGGAAACTTCCATCAACTTTTCTACATTACTATATATCCTACTGCCTACCAACTAAAATTTTATGTGTTCTTCCTTTAAGGAGCAACGCAAACTCTTCTTTAAAGAGTCTATTCTTGAGGCTAGAAATGTGGCTTAGTGGTGGAGTGCTTGCCTAGCATGCATGAAGTCCTGGCTTCAATTCCTCAGTACCACATACACAGAAAAGCCAGGAGTGGCGCTGTGGCTCAAGTAGTAGAGAGCTAGCTTTGAGCAAAAGAAACTCAAGGACAGTGCCCAGGCCCTGAGTTCAAGCCCCAAGACTGGCCAAAAAAAAATTTTTTTAATTAAACTATCTACTCTTGCTAGACACCAGTCACTCACACCTGTAATCCTAGCTACTCAGGAGGCTGAGATCTGAGGATCACTGTTCAAAGCCAGGAAAGGAAAGTCTGTGAGACTGTTATCTACAATTAATCACCAAAGAAGCCAGAAGTGAAGCTGTGATTGAAATTCTAGAGTGCTAGTCTTGAGGGAAAAAAAGCTCAGGCCCTGAGTTCAAGCCTCAGGACCAGCACCAAAAAAAAAACTGAGAATGTTGAAGGGGTGATCAAGATGCATTGTATTCATAAACTGCTTTGTTATATAGCACCTCCTTGGTACAACTACTTAAAGATAATTTTTTTTCAGGCAGGAAAAGGTTTATTTTCGAGCTACAGACTGCCTCTGGTCAAGTAGGAAGCCCACTCAGCTGAGAATAAGGTTAAAGATAATTTTAAAGCAAATAAATAATAAAATAAACCTGTTACGGCAAATTAGATGAATGAAGGAAAATATAGCTTCCAAAAAGAATAAAGCTTTTCCTTTTGCAGACCATCCTGTCCAGCAATTCTTACTAGAATCCATCTTCATGAATTGTGAAGGCTGATTTAAATTCCCAATTGCAAGTGGAAACACTGAGAAATAAATTAAGACACAGGAAGGTAGAGGAAAAAAAAATCTCACAAAGCTAAAATACCATTAAATGAATCTTTCCTACAAAAGAAAAAAAGAAAACTAAAGCCAGATTACAAATGAGTACTCTCTTTAGTGAGCCGGCTGAATGGATGTGCAGGCCCCGAGAAAAAGAACAATGGCTACCTTCTGACACCAGACTGGGTGTCTGGTGAGCATCTCCTCGTGTAAATGTTAGCACTGTGTGAGTATTTATTGTGTTTCTATAAAGTCCTAATGAGCTCCTTGGGTGAGAGTGAAACCCTTTGCTTTTTCACACTGTGCTCAAGACCCCTAAACTTCATGGGGTCAGCTCGAAAGAAAGGGTAATGGACCATGTGGTCCGGCTTAATAGACCTGATATTAACACAGTAGCAAGAATGTCACCGAATGCAAAGTTTAGGGCAAGCCATGAATGGAAGTATTTGTTACACTTAAATAATATACAGAGGTTATAACGGAGTACTGGCACTACATCAATGTCATCGCGGTAGGACTTTGAACATCTCCCATGTATGAAATTACCCCAGAGCACGTCGTTGACTTGCAATAAATGTATTCGCAGCAGCAAATAAGAAATCGAAAAGTTACGCAGCTAGTGGTGACTCTCTATTTATTTTTAGATATAGAAAGTCTCATAGAAATAATCAATACAGTTCAGCATCTTGTACTTCTATAATGAAATTGCATTGTACTCTGTGTTGATTGCACAGTTTTTATATGCTTTAATGAATGTTTTCTCTAAATGAGGTAGAGTTGGGTTTTTTTTTTTTTTTTGCATGTTCCAGAATGCAGGGCCTGGGCACAGTACTTTAGCTTTTTAGTCAAGGCTGGCATTCTACTACTTGGGCCACAGCTCCACTCTGGCTTTTTGCTGGTTAATTGAAGATAAGAGTTACACAGGCTTTCCAGCCTGGATGGCCTTGAACTTCAATCCTCAGATCTCAGCTTCCCAAGTAGGATGACATTAGACATGAGCTACCAGAATCCAGAAAATTTTTTTTTAATTTTTTTTTTCAGTCATGGGGCTTGAACTCTGGGCCTGGGCGCTGTCCCTCAGCTCTTCAGCTCAAGGCAAGCACTCTACCACTTGAGCCACAGCACCACTTCCGGTTTTCTAGTAGTTTATTGGAGATAAGAGTCTCACGGACTTTCCTGCCCATGCTGGCTTTGAACTGTGATTCTCAGATTTCAGCCTCCTGAGTAGCTAGGATTACAGGCCGGAGCTACTGGCACCTGGCTCCGGAATTTTTTTGTATGTGTGAAAAATTTTTTATGTATATATGTGCCAGGCTTGGAGCTTGAACTCAGGGTCAGGGCACTGTCTGTGAGCTTTTGTTCAAGGCTAGTGCTCTACCACTGAGCCACAGCTCCCCTTCCAGCTTTTTTAGCTGATTAATTGGAGATAAGAATCTTGTGGACTTTCCTTCCTAGGCTAGCTTTCAACCTGGATCCTCAGATCTCAGCCTCCTGAGTAGCTAGGATTACAGGTGTGAGCCATTGGTGCCAAGTCAGTGTTTCTTTGTTTTTTTTAAAATAGTGGTCTGGTGGCTTAGGACAGCACTGATGTCTTTTGTTTTGAAATGGGTAGAACATGGCCAGCCCAAGTCCTCACAGACAAAGCTACTAGTGTAAATATAGGCCTTTTTCATTAGACTTCTTGATCTCTACAGGTTTGGTCCATTGCAATGACTCTAGTCTCTTCCACAGTGAAATTCCAGCAGAGCTGAACACGTGCTATGGTTCAGATAGAACTATGTCCCATAGTCTTGCTTGTTAGAATTAGAGATAGCATCCCTCTCAGGGGTAGAAATAGGAAGATCTAGGGGTATGGACCAGTAAAAATATTATGTGTGGCTTGACCTTTCTTGGTTTTTTTTATGCTGTGTCTATTAAATAATTTTCTTTGAAATTATCTCAAATAAATTCTAAGTTATTGAAGGACCAATATGTGTCTCTACTTTGGCCACATGTGTGTGTATGCGTATGTCTGTGCATATGTGTGTATGCACCCGCATGTACATGCCTGTACTGAGGCTTGAACTGAGGGCCTGTGTCCTCCTCTGTTTTTTTTAACTCAAGGCTGTTGCTCTACCCTTTGAGCCACACCTCCACATCTGGCTTTTTATTGACTAATTGGAGATAAGAAGCTCACAAACTTTTCTACTCAAGGTTAGTTTCATACCACCATCCTCAGATCTCAGCCTCCTGAGTAGCTAGAACTATAGGTGTGAACCATGAGTACCTGCTTCAGTTTTCAATTGCTTTTTTTTTAAAATCAGAGTTATAAGGTATATGTGTTGATTATCTTTTTGCATGTGGATATTGGCCCCATTTTCTAAGCCTGACTTTTCCCCATTACAAGTCTGTTTCTGGGCCCTCCCTATTGTTGGTTGGATATAATTGTCCATTCTCTCACCAGTACAACCTTGCTCTTTTTCAATATCATGTTAGCTATTCTGGATCTTTTGCCTTTCCACATAACTATAAAGTTAACTTTTTTTAAAACAACATGTTGGGAGTTTATAGCTGAGATTTTGTTGACTCTATAGATCACAGGACCTACGCAGCTTAATTCATGACAGGAGAGCTCTAGAGTCCCTGGTTGCTCTATTCCAAATCTGAGTGCCAGAATCTAGGTAACAGAAGTAGCCAGGTGTACTTCAGAATGTTTGTTGTGTCTACTTGTGGTATGTTAGGTTCCCTAAGCTGCAGAGTACTGGCATCTGTCCTCTTTTTTTTTTGTCAGTCGTGGGGCTTGAACTCTGGGCCTGGGCACTGTCTCTCAGCTCTTCAGCTCAAAGCTAGCGCTCTACCACTTGAGCTACAGTGCCACTTCCAGTTTTCTGGTGGTTTATTGGAGATAAGAGTCTCACAGACTTTCCTGCCTGGGCTGACTTAGAGCCGCAATCCTCAGATCTCAGCCTACTGAGTAGCTAGGATGACAGGCGTGAGCCACCAGTGCCCGGTGGCATCTGTCCTCTTGCTCACTCTTAAATTCATCTAGGTCTTGGCTCAACTGTCATTTTAATAGGCTAACAAAGCTACTGATTACTGGGCATTGGTGGCTCATGACCACAATCCTAGCTACTCAAGAGGTGGAGATCTGAGGATCATGTTTCAAAGCCAGATTGGGCAGGAAAGTCTGTGAGACTCTTATCTCCAATCAATCACCAAAAAGCCAGAAATGAAGGTGTGGTTCAAGTGGTATAGTGCCATTCTTTTTTTTTTTGGGGGGGGGAGGGTCCTGTCGTGGGGCCTGAACCATTCTTTTTTTTTTTTTTGGGTCCGGTAGTGGGGCCTGAACTCTGGGCCTGGGCGCTGTCCCTCCACTCTTCAGCTCAAGGCTAGCGCTCTACCACTTGAGCCACAGCACCACTTCCGGCTTTTTTCTTTTTGCTTATGTGGTGCTGAGCAATTGAACCCAGGGCCTCAGCCATGCAAGGCAAGCACTCTACCACTGAGCCACCTTCCCAGCCCGATAGTGCCATTCTTGAGCAAAAAAGCTAAGGAACCAGTGCACAGGTTATGAGTTCAAGCCCTAGGACTGGCACAAAGAAACATGAGGCTGATCAAAGAAAGACCATATTGCTAACTGAATACCCTATAATAAAAGTGTCTCTGTGAAATCATTCCTCTTTGATTTTGTGCACCACAAGCAGTCTCATCCTGGCATTTTTTTTTTTTTTTTTGCCAGTCCTGTTTCTTGAACTTGGCCTGGGCACTGTCCTTGAGCTTTTTTTTGCTCAAAGCTAACACTCTACCACTTGAACCACACTGCCACTTCTGGCTTTTTCTGTTTATATGGTACTGAGGGATCGAACCCAGGGCTTCATGCATGCTAGGCAAGCACTCTACCACTGAGCTACATTCCCAACCTCCTGGCACTTTTCTTCTGTGCTTAGTGTCTACATGAGCAACATGGAGGAAGGATAAGCTCCCTCCCTACTCGCTGCTCACTAAAGATTTGAACATCAGCTATAGCACAGAGCCCAAAGTCAGCCTGGGGTTGGACTCTTACCCTAGAACTATTCACCATGTTACTGAATAGTTACTCAAGTGTGAGCTTTTGTGTGTGTGTGCAGGTACGGGGCATGAACTAAAGGACTCATGCTCTATCTTTGCTTTCTTGCCCAAGGCTGGCACTCAACTACTTGAGCCACAGCTCTATTTCTGACTTTTTGATGGTCAATTGAGGTAAGAGGTTCTCTGACTTTGCTGCCCAGCCTGGCTTTGAACTGGGATCCTCAACCTTCTGAATAGCTTGGATTATAGGCATGAGCCACAGGTACCTGGACATACTTCTTTTTGTCTTTCTTTTTTTTTTTTTTTTGACAGATTGGAATTAGATTCTACCTCTCTTATTAAATTCAGGTGGTGGTGTTGAACATCAATTTTTCATTCATTCTGCTTATGTGTTATGCATATTTAAGCACTCGGATCAAAGCAACTAATGGGCATGACATAAGCTGATGAGTGAGTGGCTTTCATGATAGAGAGAAGTAATGTCAAATTATTATTCCAGGATGTAGGATGAAATATCAGTCATTAACTTATTAAGAAGACTGACACCTATCCTAAACTTACTATATGTGATATAATAAATTTGCTTAAAACATTTTCAAATAGCAAAATTTAGAAAATGTAATATAATTTTTGTTTGAAAATACACGCAAAATATTTATTTATTTATTTTGGGGGGATTCATAGGCCTGAACTCTGGGCCTGGGCGCTGTCCCTCCGCTCTTCAGCTCAAGGCTAGCGCTCTACCACTTGAGCCACAGTGCCACTTCCGGCTTTTTTCTTTTTGCTTATGTGGTGCTGAGGAATCGAACCCAGGGCCTCAGCCATGCAAGGCAAGCGCTCTACCACTGAGCCACCTTCCCAGCCTTTCATTATTTATAATCTTGTGTTTTTGCATGTATATTGAGGGGTGGGGGCAATACTGAAGCTCAAACCTTGGGTGCTGTGCCTTTGCTATTGATTACTCAAGTCTAGTGTTCTACCAATTGAGCTCCATTTCTGGCTTTTTGCTGGCTAATTGGAGATAAGAGTCTCATAGACTATCATAGACTAACTTTGGGGCTAACTTTGAATCACAGTCTTCAGATCTCAGGACCTCCAGAGATGTGAGGATTATGGTCATGAACCACTGTCACCAGTTTATATGTGAATTTAAAAGATACACCCTTAGCTGGGTGCCAGTGGCTCACGCCTGTAATCCTAGCTACTCAGAAGGCTGAGATCTGAGGATCACAGTTCAAAGCCAGCCCAGGCAAGAAAGTCCTGTGAGACTCTTATCTCCAATTAACCACCAGAAAACCAGAAATGGCACGGTGGCTCAAGTGGTAGAGCACTAGTCTTGAGCTGAAGAACTCAGAGACAGAGCTCAGGCCCAGAGTTCAAGCCCCATGACCAACCAAAAAAAAAAGATACACCTTTCCCCAAGAATCAGGAGGAAATGCAACAATATTTAAATAGAGTTAGCTGTCCAAAACAGTTTGGAATAGGAACATGCCCTCCACTGAACTAACCAAATCCAAAATAGAAGTGTTGCAAGAATTGAGCTTCATAAAAGCAACACAGCACAGGTTCTAGTTCGGTAATTGGCTGTGACCATAGCACTCGCTGCTTTTCTAACGTCTTTTTTTCTTTCTTTCTTTTTTGTTGGTCATGGGGCTTGAACTCGGCTTGGGCACAGTCCCTCAGCTCTTCAGCTCAAGGCGAGCACTCTACCACTTGAGCTACAGTGCCACTTCTGGTTTTCTAGTGGTTTATCGGAGATAAGATTCTCATAGCCTTTCCTGCCCAGGCTGGCTTTGAATCGTGATCCTCAGATCTCAGCCTCCTGAGTAGCTAGGATTACAGGTGTGAGCCACCGGCGCCCGGCTTAACCTCCTTTCTCTGCTGAGTTTTGCACACAAACCTTGTACACTAATAGTCCTTGAGAACTTCAAAAGCTATCACATATAAACAGTATGTTTTTGACAGTGTGCTTATATTAAAAGATTTTAAATACTAATCTTACAATTTTAAATTCAAGAGAAAAACTTACCACATAAAGGATTTTTCAAATTTTTGTATCATAAATATATCATCTCTCAATCAGTTTGCTTTGGTAAGTATGTGTGTGTGTGCACATGCATGCGCCAAAGTAAGGACTTGAATTCAGGGCCTTACATACTCACTTAACTTTTACCCTTTAAGGCTGATTTTCTATCATTTGACCAGTACTTCTACTTCTTTATGGTTTTGTTGGTTAATTGGAGGTAATAATCTCACAAGCTTTTCTTGCCCTGGCTGGCTTTGTCTTCACTCCTTAGATCTAGGCTTCCTGGTGGCTCACTCCCATAAGCGGAGCGAGCTCACGACCCTGGCAAGTTTGTTTTTCTTCATTCTGTCTATATACTCATTGTTGGTTGGCTGATTGACTCAAAACATTCTGTTCTTCGAGGTCTCTCCCTGAACTGCCAAGTTGGCAGTCATCACTTTCCATCCACATCCTTCTAATTGAGGATAGCAAAGGTAGTGCTGCCACCAGCAGGAAAATGAAAATGAAGGCCCCTGTTATTCCATTAAGCCAAAACTTTCCAATTCCAATAGAACTCTAGTTAAATAAATAAGGGTATCCTGTGTGTAACAGGAAAAAAAATGGAAAAAAGCTCTTTAGATGCATGGAACCTAAATTTAAAGCTAAACAAAACAACCACTTCCTCCTCCTCCTCCTCCTCCTCCTCCCCCTCCCCTTCCTCCTACTCCTCCCCTTCCTCCTCCTCCTCCCCTTCCTCCTCCTCCTCCTCCCCCCTTTTTTGTCATAGGCCTTGAACTCTGGGCCTGGGCACGGTCCTTGAGTTCTTTAGCTCAAGACTAGCACTCTACCACTTGAGCCACAGCACCACTTCTGGTTTTCTGGTGGTTAACTGGAGATAAGCGTCTCATGAACTTTCCTGCCCAGACTGGCTTTGAACAACAATCCTCAGATCTCAGCCTCCTGAGTAGCTAGGATTACAGATGTGAGCCACCAGCACCCAGCAAAACTACTTCTTTTTCTTATTTTTGTTAATGTCGTACTGAGGAATTGAACCCAGAGCCTCTTGCATGCTAGGCAAGCACTCTACCACTGAGCCACCTTCCCAGCCCAAAACTACTTCTTAATAACAAAAAAAAGAAGATACCCAAGACAATAGACTCAAAATCAAATGTTCTAATAATGACTGTTAAATACCTAGTAGAATCTCCAAAAAAGATTTAGTCATGACTAAAAGACAAAGGAAAATACTCAAAGAAAACAGTAGTCCATGCAGAGTTTCCCTCATTTGTAATAACTAGAATGTGTCTATAAATCTACAAGTAAACCCAATGGATAGTAAAAGACAAATAATTACACTTGAACATGATTAATTAAACATTCTAAACATTCACACAGTGAGACCAAAGGAAGATATTCTTAGGAGAGGATCACAAAGGCTCAATAGCTATGTGCATATGATACACATCAAAATGAACTCCAAGAAATGGAAACAGGCTGAGTGCTAGCTACTCAGGAGGCTGAGATCTGAGGATCACGGTTCAAAACCAGGCCAGGAAGGAAAGTCCTGTGAGACTCTTATCTCCAATTAACCATCAGAAAACCAGAAGTGGCGCTGTGGCTCACGTGGTAGAGCACTAGCCTTGAGCTTCAGAGCTCAGGGTCAGCACCCAGGCCCAGAGTTCAAGCCCATGACTGACAAAAAAGAAAAAAAGAAAAGAAAATGGAAACAGGTTTTTAAATGTAATGTTTTCAATTCTTTTTTCTTTGGTTTATTCCCCTTTGTCTCCATTTTTTATTTTGGTACCCTTTGTATTATATATAATTTTATCTGATTTGGGGAGGGGAAGGGGAAGCAAAGAAACAATGAGATAAAGGGGGAACCAAATCAGCAGTGATACTCACTAGACACTGCCTTGGAAATAAACTCTACAAGACCTCCCGCCACCCCTACTGCCATCTCCACAAATAAGCTGGGCCTGATAATCATGCACCTGTCACCCTGGCTACAGTAAAACAGTTAATCTAGTCCAACCTAGGACTGGGCAAAAACAAAAGACCTTATTTGAAATATAAAGCAAAGAGGATTAGGGTATTGGCTCAAGTGGTAGAATGCCCTGGAGGGAAGAGAAGAGAAAAATGGGGGAGGGGGAGAATAGGGAGAGGAAGGGGGACAGAAGAAGAAAGGGAGGGAAGGAAAGAGGAAAAGAGAGAGTGAGAGATGGAAGCAAAACGTATAATTTGTACTCCTTTTGCTGTGATGTTTTGTTTCTATTGCAAAAGTAAGAATAGAGCACCAGCCTTGAGTGAAAAAACTAAATGGAAATGCCCAGGCTTCTGAGTTCAAGACCCAGTACTGGCAAAAAAAAAAAAAGGAAATATGGTGGAACAAGAGAGCATACTACAGGAAGACCACACTTCAGCCCCTGTCTGCTATCTTGATTGGTCTTCCAAGATTCTTTTGCAATTAATTGTGCAAATGAGAATCTGCATGAGGATAATTGCTTAAAACAGTTTCCTGTGTCTGAACATTAAGCATCATGTTGCTGCTGACGTTCTATTTACTGGTAAGCAAGCAATACAAAGGAGGAACTGAGAGTGGAAAGCCATTGGGGAATTATAAGTGAAGCCTATTTGTCCCAATTGACTGCTCACATGAAGCAACCATCAGTTGGTCTAATCACCCAACAGGCCTTGTTAAATGTCCAATTTTCTGGTGGCTCATGCCTGAAACCTTAGCTACTATACAGGCTGAGATCTGAGAATTGTGGTTCAAAGCCAGCCCAGGCAGGAAAGTATGTGAGACACTGATCTCCAATTAACCACCAAAAATTCCAGAAGTAGAGCTGTGGCTCAATTGGTAGAGTGTTAGCCTTGAACATAAAAAAAGCTCAGAGAGAGGCTGGGAAGGTGGCTCAGCGGTAGAGCGCTTGCCTTGCATGCCTGAGGCCCTGGGTTCGATTCCTCAGTACCACATAAGCAAAAAGAAAAAAAAAAGCTGGAGGTGGCACATTGGCTCAAGTAGTAGAGTGCTAGCCTTGAGCTGAAGAGCTGAGGGACAGCGCCCAGGCCCAGAGTTCAGGCCTCACAACCAGGCCCCCCCCCAAAAAAAAAGCTCAGAGAGTGCCCAGACCCTGAGCTCACACCCTAGGACTGGCACACTAAGAACAAAAACAAAAAACAACAACCAGAGCTAGAATGTGGCTTAGTGGTCGAGTGCTTGGCTAGCATGCATGAAGCCCTGGGTTCGATTCTCAGTGCTATATAAGCAGAAAAAGCCAGAAGTAGCACTGTGGCTCAAGTGGTAGAGTGCTAGTCTTGGGCAAAAGACTGCCCACAGGCTCTGAGTTCAAGCCCCAGGACTGGCAAAAAAAAAAAAAAAAGAACAAACAAAAAACCCACAATTTTCTTTCCAGATGACATATTTCCTTTATTATCTGATATCGCCTAAATATAACAAATATAGATGGGGAGCTCAGGAATTAGTTTTATATATGACTTATATATGAACAGCCAATCAAAAGCTGACTCAAGACCCAGTATTCTTTTTTTTTTCTTTTTTTTGGGGTCTGGTTGTGGGGCCTGAACTCTGGGTCTGGGCGCAATCCCTCAACTCTTCAGCTCAAGGCTAGCGCTCTACCACTTGAGCTATAGTGCCACTTCCGGCTTTTTTCTTATATGGTGCTAGGGAATTGAACCCAGGGCCTCATGTATGCAAGGCAAGCGCTCTACCACTGAGCCATCTTCCCAGCCCCTCAAGACCCAGTCTTGAAACTGTTCCTTGTCCCTCTGATTTCTCACAGGGCTGCTGATGGCAGGTTTTCTTCCTCATCCAGGTTCGTAGACTTAGATTAAGCAGTTCTTCCCAGCACTAAGAGTCTGAGTCTATTCTTTATTGTTTTCCCTCATTGATATGCTATTACTATTTTTAATCATTCTAACTTCTTACCTTTAGAAAGAAGCCAAGTTTGCTTCTCACAGACTTTTCTGACCAGACTTGCTATGAACCATAACCCTTAAATCTCAGCTTCCTGAGTAGGTAGGATTACAGATGTGAGCCACCAGCACCTGGCTTCAAGATAACTTTTTGTACTGTTCAAGATTTGAAGTTCATCTTATATGGCTATCTGATTGTCCCAGTATCATTTGCTTAATCTTCTGGGTAATAAAATGTGAAATTCACTCCAGACATTTGCAAACATAAAACATACACATAACAGGTAGGTATATTTGCATAAGCATATTACCCTGGTAGACTGATGGGAAGTGGGGGGTGGGAATGCAGTCATGTGAATATGGAACTAGCGAACTCCAGAGTATGTATAGGGTTGAGACAGATGGGGAAAAATGATATTGAAAATGATATTAAGTGGTGTTATTGAACAAGAGGCGTCATACTCACATATTGTTATGCTAAATTGAAACCCATTTGTACAACTACTTAGAGAGAGAAAGAGAGAGAGAGAGAAATTTTTATTTTTATTTTTTGCCAGTCCTTGGCTTGAACTCAGCCAGGGCTCTGTCCCTAAGCATTTGAGCTCAAGGCTAGTGCTCTACCAATTGAGCCACAGCTCTACTTCTGGCTTTTTGTGGTTTATTGGAGATGAGTCTCACAGACTTTCCTGCCTGGGCTGGCTTTGAACCATGATTCTCAGATTTCAGTCTCCTGAGTAGTAGGATTATAGATGTGAACTACCCGCACCCTCACATTATATATATAT
>NW_012267258.1:5914191-5916609 GCF_000151885.1 Dipodomys ordii | reverse complement strand
CAGACAACTATGCTTCTTTCCTTATATTCCCAACTCATAGACCAGCACTTCCCTTAGGAAGAAATTTTAATGGTATGGAGGCAAATGGATGCTTACTGCCAGCTCTTCAGTGTGGGTGGAAGAAAGACACGGACTTCAGCTTGCCCACTTCCTTCTAATATGTTGTAAATATCCTGGTAATTTCCCCTAAATGCTATCCGCCCCATACTTAGGCCCTGAGTATGGCTGAAGCTATCTGAGAGGGAGCCATACTTCTGTAAGTGGGTGCTTCTGGGTAGTGTTTCTTTTTCTCTAGCCCAATGGAGGAGAAATTTCCAGAACAAAATTTTGGTTAATAATAGGCATGGGGGGAAAAAATCATTGATAAAGTAAGATTTTTGAGAGTCTGGAGAGGATAAGAAGGGAGAACACAGGAAGAAGAGAAATAGTAACAGTTTCTCTTCTGTTCACCAGTACGAAGAAGGGAGTCAGGGAAAGAGTGGGGAGAGTCTTAGACTCAGCCCCATGCCAGAGCTGTAACAGGGACTCAACCACTTACTGGAGTCAGTTAATATTAACTAGTGGCACAGGCGACCAGCTGTTGGTGAGAAAAGCTGTGTTGACATACTTGTCATCAGCAACCAGTCACATGGAACTTGAATGGCTAGGTTAGAACACTGGGCTGGGGTGGGGGCTGTGTGGGTCAGTAATCACTCTGTTAATTCTAACAATTACCAAATGCACTTCATATTTGATAAAGCTGAAATAAGCTGCGCCAGCAGCCTAAATCCTCTCTCACCTTTAGACATTTCTAGAAGATTAAAGGAACTAATAAGGATTGAGCTCTGAAGTCTGAGGCTTTGTGCCAGTGCCTTAATACATTAGTTCATTTAATTGGTCACAACAACACTATTGAGGGGCTGGGAAGGTGGCTCAGAGCGCTAGCCTTGAGCTGAAGAGCTGAGGGACAGTGCCCAGGCCCAGAGTTCAGGCCCCACAACCGGACCCAAAAAAGCACTATTGAAGGAACTGACTCAAAAGAAAGCAGAGTCAGGATTTGAACTCAGACCTGCTTCATTTAGAAGCTCACTTTTACCTATAATCCTAGCTTTCTCAGGAGGCTGAGATCTGAGAATCATGGTTTGAATCCAGTCCACACTGAAAAATCCGTGAGACTCTTGTCTTTAATTAGCCAACAAAAAGCCAAAAGTGAAGTTTGGCTCAGACGATAGAGTGCCATCCTTGAGTGAAAAAGCTAAGGAAGAGTGGCCAGGCCCTATGTTAAAGCCCAAGTACTCACACAGCAATAACAATGACAAAAGGCCACTCTGCATGCCACAATGCAGAAAGAAAGAAAATTGAAAATAAAGAAAAGTTTAATCTCCAGTAAATTAATTCTATTCCAGAAAGAACCCATTCCAGCACAGGCAAAAAACAAGTGTTCCTCACCTAACTCATGTCTGGAGCCTCTTACTAGAGTATCCTAGATCTGTGGGTGTTTTCAGAAAATTGGCAACTTGAGGATGGCACATAACTTTTTGTCTGTCTCTAGACTCCCCTATTTGTGGTGAGAAAGCAATTTTACAGTACCTCCTATTTCTCTCTTTCCCTCCCGCTCTCCCTCTCACTAAGTTTGAGGTCCTCTATTATTTTCCTTTGTCAAAAAATTCAGACAAACCTTATTATTTTATTAAGTCAGTGGCTGTGATTTATATGTCTCCTGGGAGAAGTGACTACAGAAAGAGTGATAAGACATGCCAGCCCCCGAGTAGACTGAGCTCACCCATTAAGTTCACCAGTCTGCCCTGCACTTGACGGTTATTAATGCCTCTGTCCCCTGTAGCGATCCGTGTTTGTCCTTCTGGAGAGCCAATTCCAGATGTTATTGTTGCATTGTGGCGACACTTACTGCCCATCTGTGCCAGTGGTTTCCATATTTGGGGCACAGATTCTTGGTTGGCTCTCCTCCAGTATGTTATACGGCAAGCTGGAATGGCCAATATAAGCCAGCCTTGGAAATAACTAGCAAACTCTATTCACATTCGGGAAGCAATCATTGTGTTTTACTGATCTGACCAGAAATACTTTTCTTTCCCTTCTTCAAGCTATATTATATCTTTATAAACTGATCAACTTTGACACAATGACCATTTTACCACCATAATAGTTATCTCTAGCTATAGTGTGGGCAAATAGAAACAATGAGATATAATTTCTTTTTATCAGTCTGGTTAGGCTAAGTTATGCTGTTGTAACAAATGATCCCCAAAGCTCAGTGTCTTAGAATAAAGGCTATTTCCCCTCCTGTTAAATTGCAACACCAACACATATTGTCTTTATGCCAGGTTAAAGAAGCCACCTCTCTGTAGAACATTTAACAAGCAAAGCAAATGAGACATGACTTACATGTGCAAACTCATTCTTTTTTTTTTTTTTTTT
>NW_012267258.1:5912626-5914141 GCF_000151885.1 Dipodomys ordii | reverse complement strand
AAGTCTTTCATCTATATTCTTGACATAAATGTCTCTACAGGTTTACTGTCCTTACCGTCTTACGACCTGACTCTAAGCAGAAAAAGAAATGGAAACTAACAACTTCAACCCAAAAGAGAGTTGAGCAGCAGTTGCTCCTATCCAATATGTAGGTATTGATATCTACTGTTCTGTCACTGCCAGCCATCCTAAGTTACAGTAGAGCAGGCTGAACTCTGTTCCTTTCTTTGGATGTTTTGCAGGCTATGTGAGAAGATGAGACATGTACAGGAAACAATCATTGCTGAGCTGTGTACTGAGGAGGAACTAAGTGGAAGCCTTCCCTGATGGTCGTAAAGAATGGCTTCTCCCAGGCCTCTTGTGGCTCACACCTGTAATCCCAGCTACTCAATAGAAGGCTGAGATCTGAGGATCATTGTTTCAAGCCAGCCCAGGCAGAAAAGTCCATGAGTCTCTTATCTCTAATTAACCACCAAAAAGCCACAAGAGGAGCTGTGGTTCAAATAGTAGAGTGCCAGTCTTGAACTGGGAAAAGCCAAGGGAAAACATAAAGCCCTGAGCTGAAGCCCCAGTATAAGCAGAAAAACAAAACAAAACCAAAATCCTTTGTAGGTTCCTTGACCTTAATTTTCTAGGTCTCCCTAACTGTACACAATTATGCATAACCCATATAAGGTATTTTGGATTAACAGCCCACATGGACTGAAATTTTTCACAGAAATCCCATTACAGTCTGTTAACCATGTGTTTTTGAAAAGTTTTGCAAGAGTTGAAGGACATAATTCAGCTCATCTCAGACAGCTCTAGGTTAATGCCATTATGTTCTCATTAACTTATTTTCATAGCATTTGTATTTTATGTGCATTTCCATTTGTTGAAGGATTATATCCAAAGGAACTGGACAAGTTGGACCTTCCTTGTTCCCCCCCCCATTCCCCCCATGCTAAGCAGCTGGAAGCAAGCCCTTTTGCCCATGGATTCAAGCCATGGCCATGACAAGTTTTGCCTGTGTTCTTCCTGTGTAAATTTGCATTTTTCCATACAATTTGCATGTTACTATGTATATGTGTACCTGCTCCATTTGCATTTTGCTATTTGTGTTATAGTTCCAGACAGTGAGTTGGTACGTCAAGACTGTTATATTGAAGAGTAAAAGTCATCATTGGCAAGCTGACTCTCAAGATTTATATGGAATTGCAAACCATCTATAATTGTTAAAACTACCTTGAATTGGCCTGGCTATGCTTGTAATCTTAGCTACTCAAGAGGCTGAGATCCAAGGATCAGGGTTCAAAGCCAGCTCACACAGGAAAGTATACACACACACACACACAAAATCTTGAATAAAGAAAGGAATTATTTTTAAATTTCAGAACAACTAGTTATGATTTTAAATGACTTGTATGATTCCATGTAGTATGTCACATAGCTTGAACCTATCACTTTAGGACTTGGTTGGCAGATTAGTTTTCATCATAATCAATACGATGAAAAAGAAGACGTCAGAATTTTTTT
>NW_012267258.1:5864324-5907036 GCF_000151885.1 Dipodomys ordii | reverse complement strand
AAAAAAAAAAAGCTAGAAGTGGAGCTGTGACTTAAGTGATAGAACACTTAAACCAAAAAGGGACAGTGCCCAGGCCCTGAGATCAAGCCCCAGAACTGACATACACATATACAAAAAAGGATTCTGCCCCTACTATCAACAAAGCAACTCACATGGCCACTTCTGATATCAGGAGAGAAAACAAACCTTCATCCCCTACACAGAGAAACAGCATACAGCCATGATGTTGTCTGCTATAATAAAAGCAGCTATACTCGCTTTGATGGAGACCTGTCATGCCATTCCAAAATTACCCAGGAAAGAGTGCCATGCACAGAGTACACGCATCAGGACCGTTGATAGGACTCTGCCAGGCCCGCAGACACCTGCTCATTTTCTCCACCATACCTGCTATATTGAGTTGAGTTCACCTCATACTGACAGATGGCCCTGATTTCCTGAGGCCTCCCTGAGGTGAGTCAAGGTGTTGATTCAGGTCTTTGTAATCCTGGACTGTATGATTCCCAATAGCTAATGAGGCAGACCTCAACCCTCAGCCAGCCCCCTGGGCAGAGGAGGTCCTGAAGTCTTTCCCTGGGAGCCCCACGTTTTTGTCAGTGAAGGACAGTGTACTCTGACTCACTTCTTTTTACAACCTGTCAGAAACCAAATTAGATCACTTTTGGAGAAATATTTTATGACCCATCTGTCTGTTCAAATAAATCAATGACCTTCCTTTTTTTCTTTTTTTGTCCTCGCCAGCAGAGTGTTTGATAGAGTTGTCTCTGTAATAAATCTTTACCGGTTTAGTAGTATAAATGTTGTTGAGCTTGACCTTTAATGCTATGATTATTCCTGTACTGAAATGTATAGACCTTAAGAAGATAATTCAGTCCATGGCAATTTCAGATACATATGACATCAAGATGATTATATTTATGTTAATATACTACAGAAATGTCTGTGCGGAAAGTTCTTCCTTAACGTACAATTATTCAAACTCTAATTGAAGGCCATTTCAAAAGTTAATGTAATACTCAAATTTGCTATTTGTGGTTTATACAGATATACGTAGACATCCAGACAAGTTTTACATAGGGGTATGGTGTGTGGTGCTATTGGGACTTGAACTCAGGGCCTGAGCACTGTCCCTTAGCCTTGGCATTCAAGGCTGGTTCTCTACCAGTTGAGCCACAGCTCCACTTCCAGCTTTTTGGTGGTTAATTGGAGATAAGAATCTTACAGACTTGCTTGCACAGGCTTGCTTTAAACTGCAGTCCTCAGAACTCAGCCTCCTGAGTAGCTAAGAATACAAATGTGTGCCACCAGCACCTGGTTTGTTCATAGTTCTTTGATTATCCTAGCCCTAAGTCAACAGTTCAAAAATAGTTTCTTGTTATCATCTGATGAAAAAAAGAAATAAGTATAAATTATATACAATAACAATATATATATATATATATATATATATTCTGACATCTAATAAATTAGATGTCAGAAAATTGTGTTGAGAAAAACAACCAGAGAAAGCAGATAAAGAGTTCTGGGTCAACCGGAAGATGATTTTTCAATAGGGTGGTCCAGAGAAGGTGTTAGCGTTGACATATGAAGTGTAGCAGGTCCCTAGCTGGTGGCATGCTATCTTGGGAGGTGATGGAGACTTTAGGAAATATAATCTAGGTTACAGGGAATGACTCTCGGGAGGTGTCGTGTCCCAGCCCCCTCCAATCGTCCATGAGATATATAGTTTCTGTCACACCTACCTGCTGCCATGATGTCTCGCCTCCCCACAGCCCAGAGATAATGGAACCAGCCACACTCTGACCATGAGCCAAAATAAGTCTGTTCCCGCTTCAATTGTTATGGCAGATATTTTGGTCACAATGATGCAAAAGTAATTAATATAGTCAGGCACTGGTGGCTGGCTCACTCTTTTAATCCTAGCTACTCAAAAGGTTGAGATCTGAGGATTGCTGTTCAAAGGCAGCCCAGGACAGAAAATCTGGGATACTTAGCTCCAATTAACCAGTAAAGAAACCTGAAGTGGAGCTGTGGCTCAAGTGGTAGAGTGCCAGCCTTGTGCAAAATAGCTAAGGGACAACAGCGACTAGGCCCAGTGCACGCGCGCACGCTCACGTGCACACACACACACACACACACACGAAACTGATACAGAAGGCTTCATCAGTATTATTTTCTAATACTACAAATCTACTTGTCTCAAACTTGTCTTTCAAAGGAAGCCTTACAATGACACTAAGCCTAGTGGGGCGAATTTATCACTGGTGAAGTAGATGCAAGAGTTTGGTGAGGGCTCCCCTGAGGGACCTTAATCTTCCAGTTCCCACAAACTCCCCCACCACCCCGCTCTGGGCTCTCAGCACATCTTGACTGACCCTAGGGCTTTGAGATTCACAGATCTAAGAGAGATACAAAATCTTCAGTTCCTAAGCCTTTCCAAGTCTTAAGACATAGCATTCCCGAAAAAAACGTAACTATTCGTCTCACCCCTGGAGAATGGTTCTCGTGGAACTGCAGTTGACTGCCCTGTCGTCATCTCTTACTTACTGCAGAAGATAGAAGTGGCCTCACATCGGTTGTTCTTTTTAATCTTCATAAAATCGACTCTCACCATCTTGTCCCTATTTTTCTCCATGACATCTATGTAAAGACAGACATGATAAATTATCTATGATCTCAGGGCCTCTCCTGACGAACTGTTATGTTTCTTTTTTTTTCTGGACAATAAGAGGTATCTGTTCTTTCATGTTTTCTTCTTGGCATTGACCAACAGGAAACTCCGATCTAAATATCCTGTTAAATTCCTATCACTTCTCTCAAGAATGTTTCTTTTCTTTCTTTCTTTCTTTTTTTTTTTTTTGCCAGTCATGGGGCCTGAGCTCTGGACCTGGGCGCTGTCCCTCAGCTCTTCAGCTCAAGGCTAGCACTTTACCACTTGAGCCACAGCGCCATTTCTGGCTTTTTCTGCTTATGTGGTGCTGAGGAATCGAACCCAGGGCCTCATGCATACAAGGCAAGCACTCTACCACTGAGCCACCTTCTCAGCCCCAAGAATGTTTCTTAATGCAGAATTATCCAATTTCTATGGCTTTTCTTTTGCATGCTTTGTATTATCACATTTATGATTGATTCTCCTATAAAGGTGCATAAGTTGTAAGTATCTATAATATGTATATTTGTACAATATCATATGTAACACATGGCTGGGTGCCAGTGGCTCATGCCTGTAAGTCTAACTACTCAGGAGGCTGAGATCTGAGAATCACAGTTTGAAGCCAACCCCAGGCAGGAAAGTCTGTGAGACTCTGATCTCCAATTAAACACCAAAAAACCAGAAGTGGAGCTGTGGCTTAAAGTGGTAAGTACTAGCCTTGAGCAAAAAACTCCAGGGACTAGGCTGGGAAGGTGGCTCAGTGGTAGAGCGCTTGCCTTGCATGCATGAGGCCCTGGGTTCAATTTCTCAGCACCACATAAGCAAAAAGAAAAACAGCCGGAAGTGGCGCTGTGGCTAAAGTAGTAGAGTGCTAGCCTTGAGCTGAAGAACTGAGGGACAGTGCCCAGGCCCAGAGTTCAGGCCCCACGACCGGATCCCCCCCAAAAAAAATCCAGGGACACAACACCCAGGCTCTGAGTTCAAACCCCATGACCAGCAATATATATATACATATATATGTATATATATGCATAATGCATATTTATTTATTTATTTTTTTGGGGGGGTCCGGTCGTGGGGCCTGAACTCTTGGCCTGGGTGTTGTCCCTCAGCTCTTCAGCTCAAGGCTAGTGCTCTACCACTTGAGCCACAACGCCACTTCCGGCTTTTTTCTTTTTGCTTATGTGGTGCTGAGGAATCAAACCAAGGGTCTCAGGCATGCAAGGCAAGCGCTCTACCACTGAGCCATCTTCCCAGTCCACATAATGCATATTTACATGATACATATATGTATATGAGATCTGAGGATTGCCATTCAAAGTCAGCCCAGGCCAGAAAGTCCAGGAGACTTATCTCCAATTAACCAGCAATGAAACTGAAGTAGAGCTTGTGGCTTAAGTGGTAGAGTGTCAGCCTTGTGTGAAATACCTAAGAGACCATAGTGACCAGGCCCAGTTCTGTGTGTGTGTGCATACACACACACACACACACACACACACGCACACATATGCACACACACAAAAGAAGCTTTCATCAGTAAAATTTTCTAATACAGAAGGTTTCATCAGTAAAATTTTATAATACAGAAGGCTTCATCAGTAAAATTTTCTAATACAGAAGGTTTCATCAGTAAAATTTTCTAATACTACAAATGTACTTGTCTCAAACTTTTTGTTCAAAGGAAGCCTTACAATAACACTAAAATACAAGCTTGAATGGGTTCTTTCTGGCATGGAATTCATTTACTGGAGATTAAACTTTATTTCAATTTTCTTTCTTTCTTTCTGCATTGTGGCATGCAGAGTAGCCTTTTGTCATTGTTATTGCTGTGTTAGTACTTGGGCTTTAACATAGGGCCTGGCCACTGTTCCTTAGCTTTTTCACTCAAGGATGGCACTCTATCATCTGAGCCAAAGCTCCACATCTGCCTTTTTGTTGGCTAATTAAAGACAAGAGTCTCACGGATTTTTCAGTGTGGGCCGGCTTTAAATCAATACATATATGTATTCATATAAATCTGCATTGAATGTATAAATATACATTGCATATATGTAAGTAATCCATTTATATAAATATATAATGTGTATATATATATAAATATCTACAATATTCATATATTTATATAAATACAAATTGTACATATAATGGAAATATATTGTAGATATGTATTTACATGAAAATGAATTCTATATTATATAAGTATATCATAAATATACTAATATAATGTATTGTTTTAAGATATTGTGTATTAGTGTATATAACATACATATAATATATACTAAATATATAATATATAGGTATGTTGCATTATAAATGTATAACATACTTATATAAACACATTACAAATTTAATATATAGTATATAATACAATATAACTTAAGTATTTTCTTTTGAGTTTGGTTGCCTGCTTTTTCCAGCTGTATTATCATCAAAATAATCTATAAAATAGAATCTTTATGCCAATTAATTATTTTTGATCTCTGTGGTAAATAAACAATTTGAATGAATTTTCTTTCCTATTAAAGAGAGTATATTTCTGCATTCATAAAAAGAATTAATGCTTCCACTGATTCCACTGATTGCGTTCCAGAAATGGCCCACACAAGTCCAGAGCTTCACCCTTCCCCAAGACACAGAACTGCATTTCCTAACGCATAAGAGTTGGGAACAGAGGATTTCAGGGAAGAAAAGGAGGTCCTAAATTCCAATATCAGCTCTCATTGTCTCTCCATCAAAAAGAACTTCTAATCACCCAAATCTATGCTCAATTTAAGGATGAGTGGTACAGAATCTGTCCTTAAGGAATCGACTGTCAAGAACTAACGAGCTGTTTTATTCTTTGAAGCTTCTTGTTCAGAACCAGTATTTATTTGTACTTAAAAACGAATTTGCAAACGAATCTAGTTTTGAAAGCAAAATTTATTTTTCTACTTATTTCTAAATCTCTCATGACAGGAAACATAGATAAAAGAAATAAACATCCTGAACATTCTACATCTGTAGTTCGCCTCAGATAAATGTACTTTCTGCAATAAGAATTTCTCCTGGCACTGGTGGTTCACATCTGTATTCCTAAATACTCAGGAGGCTGAGATCTGAGGATCGAGGTTGGGAGCTGGCCAGGACTGGAGCTCGCGCAGCCTCAGTGCTCCTCATCTCCCTCCAGACTCAAGCCTCTCCTACACCAAATCACCCTCCTCCCCAATCCACAGGGAAGTGTCTCCTATACCACAATGGTATCCTAGAGTCTCTGTGCCCAAGCGGTACCCCTTGATCCACCTGGTGTTGAGATCCTACCCACTTCCCTGACACCCTGGATACCTGTGAAGATTGTAAGGCATGAGAACCCTATGAAGAGGCCTCCCTGCCACCTTGGCCATGACTCAGTGTGAGCTACGGCCTTCTACTTCACCGCCTACAAGGCCCTCCTGTGCAGCCAAGCCCTGACCACTGACATCTGGGCACCCACGCGTGCTGGGGCACTGGCCCGCAGTGGACACTGTGATTGTGGTCAGCCTCCTGGAGCTTGTGCAGATCAAGCTAAGGCTCAGCAGTTGTGTCATACCATGAGCTAGCCACCTGCTTTCAGGCTGCGGTGGCTAAAGATGGCTGGTGCTCACTGGCTGGGCTGGGGCCCCACAGTCCTTCGACAGGTGCTCTTCTTAGCTCTCTATTAGTTCAAGTATGAGCTGGTGAAGAGCTGGCTGACTAGGTTCCGGCCAAAGGACCAGACATCTGTGGGTGTGAGCTTCATGGCTGGTGACACCTCAGGCACAGGAGCTGTCATCCTGACGCTATCCTTGAAGGTGGGCTCTGTGGAGCCTGTCAGGGTGAAGTCCCCATGTGTCTATTTCACCTGCCTGCTGCTGAGGAGAATCTGGGCTGAATCAGGCATCAAAGGTCTCTTTGTAGGTTTCCTCCCCAGGATCACCAAGGCTTCAGTACTGGGGAGGGGTGCCCTGCCCCTCCTTTTCCTTTCCTCCCCTCCAAAACGCAAGTAGCCTCCTCCCACCCCCACCTCAGCTTTTCTCAGGCACAGCAAGTTTCCTGTCACTCTTCCCTCCAAATTCAAGATCAAATCCGAAACTCCCCCTCTCCCCAAAAAGCTAAAAGACAGCTCCTAAGCCTCTGAGTTCAAGCCTCAGTACCAACAAAGAAAAAGAAAGGAAAAAGAATTTCTGGGAGTCAGCCAAGGCTTCTGATGAGCTGCTAGGATTGTGGTGGTTTTTGCTCTTCCAGCTTTGCTGATCCCATCTGGGGCTGGAGGTGGTGGGTGGGGGGAGGTCATCCTTACTTGGAGGTGTGGCCCATACCAGTCCAGAGCTACACCCTCCCCCTAGACACAACTCCATTTGCTAATGCACAAGGAAAGGAACCGAGGGGCTTTCAGGGAAGAGAAGGAGGCCCTAAATTCCAGTATCAGCTCTCTTTCTCTTTCCATCAGTGAGCAGCTCTCCTTCAGAGCTCCCAGCCAGCTGCTGTGCTGTTGAAATCGGTGTCTGTTCAAATGAGCATCTGGCCGTGACCCAACCTGTCTCCTGTGGCTAGGGCCCAAGTATTCCATTTCCCATAGCACCACCTGGCAGGGACTAACCCATACAGTCCTGTAGTAATCTACAAGAATTGCCAAGCTGCACACGTAAATAGTACAGGAAGGAGTTTCACCCCTCTGTATCCTGACTTTTTCCCTTGTACAGTGGCTTCTTGGATTTACTTAACTTGGCAAATCAAAAAGCCCATCAAAACTTTTTCCCTCCCCAAACTAAAAAGCAATCTTACGTTAGGAAACCATTCTGTTCCCTCCCCCTTGAACATAACTGGAGGAAGTTTCTGAAATAACATTTTAAAGTTCTTTCTATAGATGTAAAAAAAAAATTCATTTTGTGGCAGAAAAATTATACATATACCCACAGCTTGTTTCTCAAATATTTCAGCCTAATTACTTCTAAGAAATCAGAATTCCAGAAGGAAGTGGGCGTGCTATGTCAAAGCAGCCCAGGGTATGCACCGTTTCTCCAGAGTCTTTACTTGCTAAAATGCATAGACATTTTTGGCATTCCAATGCATAATATGTCCATTTGTTTTTAATATGTAGCAATGGAATAAACACATTTAAAACTGGCCATATTGCTATGAGCAGGATCCACAAAATTCTATCATCTAATTTGTATTTTGCAATGATTTCTTGAGATGCTCAAGGAAAGGTAGGAGGTGAGATTTCTGTGGGTCCCAGAACCAATCGTGTGTGTATATATATATATGAGATATATTATATATTGCTAATATATGATGTTATATAATATATAATACATTTATATACTAAATATAGTCATAAACAATATATGTGCATATAAATACTATATAAACATATATATTACTGTGGGCATCACTGATACCCTTTATTGAGAACACTTACTGTAGTATGTAATTTATACCCCAAAATGAATATGAAACATAAATATATATATATTTATTAATCAAGCTCAGTTATATGTGTAATGTGGTCACTTCTTAAGTTCACTTGCTTGTTAAGAGGTTTGATTCCACCTACCAACTTCCTTTGTGTGTGTATGCCAGTACTGAGACTTGAACTCAGAGCTTATGCTCTCATTTAGCTTTTTTCACTCAAGGCTGGCACTCTTCCAGTTGAGCCACACCTCCCTTCTGGCTTTCTAGTGGTTAATTGACTTTCCTGTCCCAAGAAGGCTTTGAACCAAAGAGCAAAAAGCAAAACAAAGATACCAGATGTTGAACTAGTCCATTGGAGAGAGAAAGAATGAAGAATTTATTTAAACTTTGTATCCTAGCTCCAAAATTTACTTCAGGAAGATCTAAGCTTCTATTCTTTTGGCCATTGTTCAGGACTGTGTAATCCACACTTTAAAAGAAAGGATTTCACCTTGTGCAGTTGGCTCATGCTTGTAATCCAGCTTTTCAGGAGGCTGAGATCCGAGGATCCCGGTTCAAAGCCAGCCAGGGCATAAAAGTCTGGGAGATTTTTATTCCCAGTTAATCACCAAAAAGCTGGAAGTGGAGCTGTGGTTCAAGTGGTATAGAACTAGCTTTAAGAAAATAAATAAAGCTTAGGGATATTGCCCGGGCCCCAAGTATAAGCCACAGGATTGGCACGCACACACACACACACACACACACACACACACATATTTCCTACAGTGTCTGGAATACAAGATTTAAGACATGTTTGTTGTTATCACTATTAATTAGCATACTTCACACTTAGTAAAGTATAAAACATACTATAAGTGTTAGGAAAAAATGTGTTTATTAATGGAGTCATGCATGCGCGGATCTTATCCTTTCAGTTTACCCTGTGCAATTACTAGATAGCAGTCATAAGAAGTGTAATTTATTGCTGGGTACTGGTACTCACACCCATAATCCTAGCAACTCAGGAGGCTTGAGATCTAAGGATTGAAGTTTGAAGCCAACCTGGGTAGGAAAGTCCACGAGACTCTTATCTCTAATTAACCACCAGAAACCCAGATGTAGAGCAGCTCAAGTGGTAGGGTACTGCATTCTAACAAAAAAGTGAAGGAAGGGGCTGGGAAGGTGGCTCAGTGGTAGAGTGCTTGCCTTGCATGCCTGAGGCCCTGGGTTTGATTCCTCAGCACCACATAAGCAAAAAGAAAAAAGCCGGAAGTGGCGCTGTGGCTCAAGTGGTAGAGCACTAGCCTTGCTTGAGTTGAAGAGCTGAGGGACAGTGCCCAGGCCCAGAGTTCAGGCCCCACGACCAGACCCAAAAAAAAAAAAGTGAAGGAAGGCAAGTCCTCAGGCTCTGAGTTCAAGCCCTGGTATATATATATATATATATATACTAGCCACCCATCATATCAGGTGATGGTAAATCTTGTTTACCTCTGTAGCTAGTCCATGCCTGACAAGATAAATACTGGAGTAAACAGCTTGAGTCATTCTTGTTTTCTTGATTGGAGCCAACTAAAACAGCCTTTTGACAATTTTTTTCTTATATCAAGTAATGCCAATAAAAACCATCAGATTTAAGTGCCCTTCAATTGTGGGTTGGTTTACAGACAATCTTCTTGTCCTTCTAGAACTCAGTCTACTTTTCATAATCCTGTCACCATAAGACATCTAAGCATGTCCGTCAGTCTAAAATGATAGCTAACCATCTGTCTTTCCCGTTATATCTCTGGCTGTAACAGTTGACAAATCAAATTGGGAGCCCCCGGCATAAACAAAAATATTAAAAGAAAATGATAATATGCCAGAGGTTTTCTTTTGTTTTTTTGGGTCCAGTCATGGGGCCTGAACTCTGGGCCTGGGCACTGTCCCTCAGGTCTTCAGCTCAAGGATAGTGCTCTACCACTTAAGCTACAGCACCACTTCCGGCTTTTTGCTTTTTGCTTATGTGGTGTTGAGGAATTGAACCCAGGAACTCAGGCATGCAAGGCAAGCGCTCTACCACTGAGCCACCTTCCCAGCCCATGTTTTTGCCATCTTGGGGCTTTAACCCAGGGCCAGGGTGCTACCCTGAGCTTCTTTTGTTCAAGGTTAGCAGTCTACCAAATGAGCCACAGCACCACTTCCAGCCTTTTCTGTTTATGTGGTACTGAGGAATTGAACCCAGGGCTTCGTGTATGCTAGGTAAGCACTCTACCACTAAGCCACATTCCTAGCCAGGATTTTTGTTTTTTGTAGTGAGGAAAATTTTAAATGGAAATACTGCTTAGGGATGATATAAAGGCAATGAAAACATAAATCAAGTCCAGAATTATGACAGAAGAAGAAAGGGGAATCCCAGCTAACATTCAAATCAATAGTGGCATAGAATCAAATCCACGGATCCCACATGTGTAAGCAATAGTAATTGCGAACAAGCAAGGATTGCAGGGCCTCAGCTCCACTGGTTGAGTGGGATCAGAATAGAAGGTCCTCTCTAGAAGGCAAGCTTGTCTCTTCTTCTAAAGTAGCTGTCAGGGGTTAAGCTGGAGCCACGCCTGGGCCTCTCTGTGCTACAACAGCTGTGTAAGCAGCAGAGCTGGGTAACCTTCAGAGCAGCTGTTAGGAAAAGCAGACAGTGGGAGTCAGCCCACGTGGGGGAGAAGAGGTCATGTCAGCATTTTATTACAGAGAAAAAGTCAAGATATAAACTTCTCTTAGGGTTTTCTAATAGAACATTCTGCAGTCTCTAAAACCTTTTCATCGAGCCATAGCAACAAAACCAAGGTTCCTAGATTTCCTCAGGCCTCCACTGAAGAATGGACCAATGTTTCTGTGCCTAGGAAGAAAACATCTGATGGTAAACTGAGCTGAGTTTTAAATGTTCTTTGACTGTAAATGCTGGAATCTGCGTACATGTGCCCACATGGGCGGGCACACACATGCACACACTAGTACTAGAGCTTGAACTGCAGGCCTGACTGAGTACCTATCACTTTCTCTCAAGGCTGGAGTTCTACCACTTAGATTCACCTCCACTTCCAGGTTTTGGATGGTTAATTGGAGGTAAGAGTCTCACAGACTTTCTTTCCCAGGCTGGATTTGAACCACAATACTCATCTCAGTCAGTAGATAGGATGGATAATCTATTTTTGTTCCCAGAAGATACAAGCAGTGGCTAGTTTTGATTATGATACATAGTAAGAAACACACTACTTCTATTTTGCCTCACAGTGCACATAAACACCAGAAGAGAAACTTCACAGCATTATGCTCTTTTTTTCTTTTTCTTTTGTGCTGGGTCCTGTGTCTTGAATTCATGACCTAAGCATTGTCCTGAGCTTTTTTGCCCAAGGCTAATGCCTCTACCACTTGAGCCACAGCCCTACTTCTGGCTTTTTTGGTGGTTAATTGGAGATAAAGAGTCTCATAGACTTTCTTGCCCAGTCTGGCTTCAAACTGTGATCCTCAGATCTCAGCCTCTAAAGTAGCTAGAATTATAAGACTGTGCTGCTGACACCTGGCCACAGTGTTTTCTAAAAATCTCTAAGTTCTGATTCCTATTCTAGCCTATTGCTCCTCCTCCTCCTTGTAATGCTGGTTGTAATCCATTAAAATTATTGCATGCCTTCATGTGTGAATACAAGAGAAATTGGGAGAGTTGATTGGAATTTTCAACACCAAGCAATCACACCTACATGCTTACTCTCCCCTCAACACAGAATCATAATGCCACAGAAATCTGCACAGAAGAAAGTGAAATTCAGAGAACTCATTTTCCCACTCTCAGGGTTTTTGTTCAGCTACTAACTACAAAATCGGTAAGAGGAACAAAACCTTGAAGGATTTATTCCTACCTTCACCAATGACACATGGAGCGTGTTTTATTTGTTTACCTTTTTAACTTCGAATATAATTTTTTTCGTTGTCTTTAGGTAGTTGCACACAAGGTTTTCAGAATTCAGCATATGAGTGGTTGAGTATAATACATCTTTATCAGTGCTACCCCTTCCATTGCTATCCCCCCCTCCCCCTATCTCTCCCAGCTCCCTCCCCTCCCCCCTCAAAGTATTGTGTTTCAAATACTGGCTCTAGGAGCAAAATGAAATGTACAGAATTCTTGGCTTGAAGGAGTACCGAAAGCCATCGAGAATAAACAGAGCTGTACTTAAGGTATTTCAGGTAATAATAATGAGAGAGAAAAAGGAAGCATGGTAGGAGGCAAGGAAAGATGGGAGGAACAACTGTGAAGGATTTGTGAGTCACAGTGGCGGGCAGGGAGGGAGGGGGTAGACAGGTCTGTGAAGGTGAGTCTGGGCACGCAGCCACCAGGGAGCACTTGTTGCTCTGACTGCTCACTGTGTTTGTCTTTAAGGAAGGGAGGTGGCACGGTAGTCAGTAGGTTCCACAATCACATCTGAGGCACAGCATTCAGAGCTGAAAGAAAATACATTTGTTCTTCATAAATTACCTATACTTGGGCTGGGAAGGTGGCTCAGTGGTAGAGTGCTTGCCTCGCATGCATGAGGTCCTGGGTTCGATTCCTCAGCACTACATAAGCAGAAAAAGTCGGAAGTGGCACTGTGGCTCAAGTGGTAGAGCACTAGCCTTGAGCTGAAGAGCTGAGGGACAGTGCCCAGGCCCAGAGTTCTAGGCGCAAGAATGAAGAAAAAAAAAATTACCTATACTTAGGGATTTTGTTATAGCTGTGCAAACAGACTAAGACAACTTCCATTGGTTAAAACAAATAATAATAATAATTATTATTATTATACTCTGCTCAATGAGTACAAAATTGGAGTTAGGAAGAAAAAGCTGTAATGTTCTGTTGCCCGACTAGGTGACACTAGTTAATAATGGTGTATTTTAGAAGGTATTTCAAAATGACTAGAAGAATAATAAATGCTTTCCCCACAAAGAGTTGATAAATATTTGAGGCTGTAGATATGTTAGTTAGCCTTATTTATTATTTCAAAGTGTATACATATATCAAAGCATCAAATCAAACTCCATAAATATGTAATAATATATAGTATATAATAATTATATGTAAAATTATAAATTGCTGTTATAATTAAGGATAATTGTGTAATTATTATAATTATACATAATTATAATGTAATTATATACTTTAATATAATTTATATTTTACATATATACATAATTTATAAGTATATGTATAATCATATACTATTGTATAATTATAAATCACAATTATTTGTCAAGTAGAAATGAAAGTCCAAAAAATGAGCACCACAGATATTGATTAAGAACTGTCAGCAGGCTTTATTTTAAATATATTATCATATGGGTGACAATGTTGTCAGACACCTTGTATTCATATACTGTTTTGTAGAATGGGAACTTTTACTTTTTTTTTGTCCTTTGTGGGGCTTGAACTCTGGGCCTGGGCGCTGTCCCTCAGCTCTTCAGCTCAAGGCGAGCACTCGACCACTTGAGCCACAGCACCACTTCCGGCTTTCTGGTGGTTTATTGGAGATAAGAGTCTCATGTACTTTCCTGCCCAGGCTGGCTCTGAACTGTGATCCTCAGATCTCAGCCTCCTGAGTAGCTAGGATTACAGCCGTGAGCCACCAGTGCCCGACTAGAATGGGAACTTCTTTGTACAACTATTTAAAGATCATAAGTTAAAAAGTTTAAACAATATATTATCATAATAGGTTCTCACAGCAATCCATTTTATCCATGAGGAGAATGATTCATTCATCATGACTGAGGATCATTAAGTACAACAGTGCAAAGGTCATATAACTAGCAAGAGCTAAGGAACTTTGTTTATATGATACCTGAGTCAATCTTCAGTCTCTTTTCATCAAGAATGAACTATGATTACAGGCTCAGGTCTATAATTCTAGCTAATCAACTGGCTGAGATCTGAGGATCTCCGTTTGAAGCCAACGTAGATAGACAAATCCATGAGACTCTTATCTCCAGTTAGCCAGCAAAAAGCCAGAGGTGGAGCTATGGCTCAAGTGGTAGAGTGCCAGCCTTGAAGATAAAAGCTCAGGGACAGCCCAGAGTTCAAGCCCCCAGGACCAGCAGGCACAAACAACACACACACACACACACACACACACACACACACAATTAGAGCTGTAGTTCAAGTTGTAGAGGACCAACCTTGAGTGAAAAAGCTAAGGGACAGCACCTAGGCCCCGAGTTCAAGCACTAGTACCTGCACTATAATTTTTAGTCACGTATTTGAATAATAATAACCCGGGGTTCTAAATTCCCTGTTTTATGTATCCTGTCTCTAAACCTTCCCTCGCTCTTCCTAAATGATTTGACAGTATGTGCAAATGCCACACTACTGTGGCGCTCTCTCCTGCTGTCTGTTCAACACTGTTGCTGTTAGAAGAGCTCATTCGAAGGCTCCTGCAGATGATTAGACACGATTAAGAGACAGCAAGTCTCCTCTCTGTCAGCCATCATCACTTCCAAAGCAGCAGGATCTGAAAGCCTTGTGGTTACTCTACTTTGAGGGCCAGACTATTGAAAATAAAGCAATAACTAAACCTACAATGCACCAGAGAAAGCATTCAGTTTAGTAGTAGTAGTATCTTTAAGTAGTTTTAACAGGCTTGTTTTATGCCAGGACTGTGACTTGAACTCAGAGCCTAGGGCTTTCCCTTAGCTTTTTAAAATTTTTGGTCTGTGTGTTGTGGGGCTTGAACTCAGGGCCTGGATACTCTCTCTGAGCTCTTTTGCTCGAGGCTAGAGCGTTACCACTTTGAGCCACAGCTCCACTTCCAGTTTTTTTAGTGGTTCATTGAAGGTAAGAGTCTCACAGGGACTTTTCTACCGGGCTAGCTTTGAACCTCAATTCTCAGATCTCAGCCTCCTGGATAGCTAGGATTACAAGTGTGAGCCACTGGCGCCTGGCTAGCCTATTCGATCAAGGCTAGCATCTGTCATTAGAGCCGCAGCTTCACTTCTGGCTTTTCTGCTGGCTTGTTGGAGATAAGAGTCATACCTTCTGTCCTTCTAAGGCTGGCTTTGAACTCAGCCTCCTGATTAGTTAGGATTACAGGTGTGAGCCACTGGGGACTGGCTCAGTATTCAGGGTTTTTGCACTCCACTATAAAAGCAAACTCAGGCCTGGTAGTGACCCTGAGACCGAGAGCATCTCTCACAGCTGTGGTAGAACCATTAGTGCAGAGGCTATAGGTCACCATCAAGCGCTGGTGTCTATAGAACCATTGTCTGACTTGGGTTAAACTCAGGGCAAGGGCTTCATGAGACTCGACTTTACAAAGTTGTAAGTGACCAGAACCCTGTGTCCCTTAGGGTAAACTATATGTAATAGCATGTCAACTCTTCATAAGTTTAAAAGGATGATTCTAAAGTTACACCACTTGACTTCAAACTTGAATTGCAGCGCAATATCCCTATCTGTAATTTCACTTTCCAAAGTTACTTGTGGTCAACCAGAAGAGTGAGTTAAGTACTAAGATACTGAGAGAGGGAGCAAGAGTCTGAAAAACCAAGACAAGAGACAGTAAGTCAGAAAGAGATTCACTGAGAATACCAAATAATGAACCTTTTAACTTTTTGTGATGTAATACAATAAATTACAGTATATTGTTATGATTGCCCTTATTGTGATTACTCTTACTGTGTCTAATTCATAAACTATCATGGGTATGTAAGATTTGTGACAGGAAAAAAGAAACAGTATGTAAGGCATTTGGTTCTCCAGAATTTCAGGCCATCATTCATTGGAGGGGTTGTGAACATATTCCCCACAGATGGGGCCAATACTGTGTATGTGACACTGCTTTAACCAAAATGATTCCCCCTTCTTTTGGTCCTATATGATTAGTAAAATATAGTAAAATCAACACATAATTATGTACACGTATGTGTATATATGTTATACATATATGAATATATGTTAAAATTTGACATTTGCCCCTGGAGCTTTACATAGAAAGTAGCAATCTCATTCAGTACATCACATGATTGTGGCTCGAATGTATATAATTTAGAAAACCGAGCCAGGTGCCAGTCCCTCACACCTGTAATCCTAGCTATGCAGGAGACTGACACGTGAGGAACATGATTTGAAACCAGCCAGTGCTGATTTGAAACCAGAGAGTCTGTGAGACTCTCATCTCCAATTCACCACCCAAAAGCCAGAAGTAGAGCTGTGGCTCCCGTGAGAGAGCAGTAGTAGCCTTGAGAAAACACACACATACACACACACACACACACACACACTCAGGGACAATGTACAAGTCCTGAGTTCAAGTCCCAGCATTGTCACAAAAACTAAAGAAAATCATTTCCCAGTGGTCTATAAAGCAATGCATTTCAGAAGCTCCTATGCTTCTTTTCCAAATCTGCAACTAGACCTTTTAAATACACTTGTAATGCAATCGTGGCGTTTTACAGGCTCCTCTTTGTTTAGAAGAACTCATTTGCAAAGTAGTCTACATTATAGACAAGAGTCATTCCTTCTGAGGAAACGTCTGACTCCTTTTCCTTGCTCAGTGCGTTTACCATGCTGTTTCTTCCTTGGAGGGGGGGAGGGGAGGCCCGTGGGGGAAGGGAGGGAGACATTTTCATTGTGGTGGCTTTGTAAGCATGGCCGCTGACAGTTGACCACCAGGGGGCAGCACAGAACTAAGAATCGGAGACTGGCTTTGGGCCTGCTCAGCTCTGGCTAGCTGTGTCTTCTTGGATATTATTTTAACTCTCAGGGGTGCTCAGTTTCCTCATCTTAAGTACATCAGGATTTTGATAGAGCTATTGCTGTTCTTAGGATTCTTTTTATTTGCTTATGACCCACTTGGACAAGCTGAAGTGCTGGGGAAGACATAGGTTGGACACCAGACTGACTCGACCAAATGTCTATTTGTTTGAAGAGAGGGAAACTCTTGGGAATGTCCATTCTAAGCACAGTGGCTTAGTCTCAGTGCAGAGAGACAGTAGGGAGGGACACACTTGGCTTTGGGGAGTCCAGTCACTCATTTTTCTGCCTTACATCAAGTGCAGGAAGGTCTGGGATGTGAGGTATTGATTATTGAGATGGGACCCATGAAGATAAATACCATTTTGATAACTCATAAGACTTTGCTGTCATCGATGCCGATGTCTCTGTGACAGAGAGCTTTTGCTCCTTGTGGGCAGGCTGACATGAAAATCTAAACAGTAATTTAAAAAGTGCTGAGTGGCTGCGAGTCCGTAGGCTTGTAATCCTAGCGACCCTGGAGACGAGATCTGAGGATCAAGGTTGAGTGCCAGCTAGAGCAGGAAAGTTTGTGCAATTATCATTGTCAATTAATCAATAAAAAGCTGGAGGGGGAAGTGTGGCTCAAGTGGTAGAGTGCAAGCCTTGAGCAAAAAGCCAAGGACAGCATTCAGGACCTGAGTTCAAGCCTCAGTCCTGGCATCAAAAAAAAATTAAAAATAATTTTTTTTTAAAAAAAGAGCTGGATGACTTTCAAATAGCGTCAGTCCCCACAGACATGGCTTTTATTGGTGAGATCAAATCATCTGACATCTGATAGCTAACACCCCCTCTTCTCCTCTCTTAATGGGGTATAACCTCCACCATCAGTGTTAATTTATATTAGTTTCATGCACAAACCTGGGGTCCCACTATTTAGTGGGTCATTATCTTTGTTTGGTGTGTATGTATGTGTGCTGGTACAAGGGCTTGAAGTTAGCACCAAGGATCTTTCCCTTAGCTTTATTTGCTCAAGGCTGGCTCTGACATTTGAGCCACAACTCCACTTCTGGCTTTTGGTGGTTAATTGGAGATACAATCTCATAGATTTTTCTGCCCAGGCTGGCTTTGAACCATGGTCCCCAGATCTCAGTCTCCTGAGGAGCTAGCCACTGACAACCAGAAGTTCCTTATTTTTTTTTTCTTTGCCAGTCCTGGGGCTTGAACTCAGGGCCTGGGCACTGTCCCTGACTGCTTTTGCTCAAGGCTTAGCACTCTACCACTTGAGCCATAGCGTCACTTCCAGCTTTTTCTGTTTATGGAGGAATCGAACCCAGGACTGCATGCATGCTAGGCAAACACTCTACCACTAAGCCACATTGCCGGCTTGGTTCCTTATCTTTTTAAAGAACAGGAATGCACAATAAATCTCTGCCATCTCCTTTGGGTTAGTGTTTCGAGGTAGTACTACAGAATCACCAAACGATAGTGTAGCCTAATGGGAGACGCCTGGTGTTGGGCCACAATGTCTGGATTTTGAACTTATTGTGTTTTGCTATATCTGTATCCATTTTGGCTAATATTTCATTTCTCTTTGACTTCACTTATTTGAAACTCTTAATGGGGGGGTAGTGATAACCATTGTTCCAATGTTGTCATGAGAATTAAATGACTTTATACACAGAAGACATCTAATATAGCTCTTATCACAAAATAAACACATATTTGTCTTGAGAATGTACTTGCCCTTTGCAATTTTTGTATTCTTAATAGGTCTAATAAAAGTCATGAATCATGTTCCACAATGCAGTCATGTGCTTAATATAAAAACAATGTCAATTTTTAGTAATAGTATCATTAGTATTGCTGCAAGGAATCATAAAGCGAAGAAGAAACTTTCTAAATTGATGGGTGGGTGCAGGCATTCTGTAGGCACAAAAATATTAAGTGTCTATTTCTGGTTGAAGTCCTTTGCCTTTTTCAACTAAGACAATGGCCTTCAAAGGAGACAGTCTATTGATCACCTCCGGAACTATGCCCTAGAGAGATGGGAGTGGAGGAGAGAGGGAAAGGGAGAAAGAGAAAGAGAGAAGGAGAAAGGGAGGATCTTATTCTTACTGTAGGGTTAGAGAAGTTAAAGAAAACATGTAGTTCTGAAGTATGAATAGAAGTTGGGAAATAAAAAAAGAAAGCAAATCTTATAGGACTCATTTAGCAATTCTAAGTTGAGGAAATTGGATTCACTTCTTTTTGTTGTTGTTGTTGTTTGTGGGGCTTGAACTTAGGGCCTGGGCTCTACCACTTGGAGCCACAGCTCCACTTCCAGTTTTTTTTTTTTTTTTTTTTAGTGGTTAATTGGAGATATGAGTCTCATGGGGTCTTTTCTGCTTGGGCTGGCTTTGAACCAGCCTCCTCTCAGCCTCCTGAGTAGTTAGGATTACAGGTGTGAGCCACCAATTTTCTTCTTTTACAGTTTTTTTTTTTTTTTGGTCGGTCGTGGGGCTTGAACTCTGGGCCTGGGCGCTGTCCCTCAGCTCTTCAGTTCAAAGCGAGCCTTCTACCACTTTAGCTACAGCGCCACTTCCAGTTTTCTGGTGGTTTATTGGAGATAGGAGTCTCACGGTCTCTCCTGCCCAGGCTGGCTGTGAACCGCGATCCTCAGATCTCAGCCTCCTGAGTAGCTAGGATTACAGGCGTGAGCCACCAGCGCCCGGCTTCTTTTACAGTTCTTTAATCATTTGATTTGTGTAAAATATATTCTCTCAGCTGAGCACCAGTAGCCTACACCTGTAATCCTATCTATTCAAGAAGCTGAGAACTGAGTCTTAGTTCAAAGCCAGCACAGCAGATAAGAGTTTCATGGACTTTTCTCCTCCGGCTGGTTTTGAACCTTGATCCTCAGATCTCAGCCTCCTGAGTAGCTAGGATTACAGGTATGAACCACTGGCACCCAGCTCCAGGAAACTCTTTTCTGCAATTAATTACCCAAAGCCAAAGTGAAGCTGTAGTAAGTGGTAAAGCACTAGCCTTGAATAAAAAAGCTAAGTGACAATGCCCAGGCCCTGAGTTCAAGCCCCAGTATTAGTGCTCAAACACACACACACACACACACACACACACACACACACATATACACAATGCTTAAGATCTCATAGCGATTAAGGAATGTAACTTGTACTGGACTATTGGATCATTTGATTGGAGCCTAATTTCTTTCTCCTACATTTAGCCCGTCTGATCGCTAATCTCAGTCTGGGAATTAGTTCCATGTTCCGCAACAACTAGATCCTCAGATTACCCAGACTACTAGATTGTTTTTATATTGTCTAGAGAATAGCTTGGGATACTTACATTGATGTTATGCTGAAGTTTCATCACTTTAAGAGGCCTGTCCCACTCTATCAGAAGGGAAAGGAAAAGGTGGGGGGGAAGATGGATTTGTCAACTGTGCTACCATAAGAGCTTGGAGTACAGCTGGGAGACTTTGAAACTAACATAACATTAAGCTTCGGGATTATCTGCTTCTTTCATCTTTCATTCATCTGGAGATAATGAGAAGATCAGCCAGTTGCCAAATCCCACTAACAATTGTGATGTTAAGTATTAGAAGGAAAAAATCTCACATTATACTTCTGTTCCCCTCAAGACAATTACTGTATAGTTTCTTTTTCATGGGTAGAATTCTACACATATGATTCATGAATAGAATTTAAGAGCTATAAAATTGAGTTCTCCTATATTGAATTCACTTGTGTTTGTTTTATGACAGCATCTCACTGTGTAGTCCAGAATGGTCCTGAGTTCTCTATATAGCCTAAGCTGATGGTAAACTTGAGATCTTCCCACCTCAGCCTCCCTGGTACTGAGATTATAGGTGGGTACCACCATGCCCAGTTTAACTCAAGTTAAAACATACTTGTAGCTGGGAGCTAGTGGCTTATGCCTGTAAATCCTAGCTACTCAGGAGGCTGAGGACTGAGGATCGCTGTTGTGGGTTCTTGAGACTCTTCTCTCCATTTAACCACCAAAAAGTCAAGAATGGTGCTGTGGCTCAAGTGGTAGAATGTTAGCCTTGAGTGAAAAGCTAAGGAACAGCACCTAGACCCTGCAAGTCCCAGTACCAGTCCATAAAGTCAAGCTAATATATTAATTGCTTTCATACCCATTTTTCCAACTCTTTTTTTTTTTGGTCGGTCGTGGGGCTTGAACTCTGGGCTTGAGTGCTGTTCCTGTGCTCTTCAGCTCAACTCGAGCGCTCTACCGCTTGAGCTACAGCGCCACTTCCAGTTTTTGAGTGGTTTATTGGAGATAAGAGTCTCACAGACTTTTCTGCAGGGCTGGCTTTGAACCATGATCCTCAGATCTCATCCTCCTGAGTAGCTAGGATTACAGGCATGAGCCACCAGCACCCAGCTAATTTTTTTTTACAACTTTTATGCCTATTTTTTCTAAAGTACTTTGTATGATTTTATAATACTTTTAAATATTAAGAATATTATCAGTTAAAATACAGAAAGATACCCATAAGAGTTTTATCCTATTTTAGTGATTTCTTTCTCTCTTTTTTTTTTTCTTTTACACCAGTATTGGGGCTTGAACTCAGGGCCTGCCCAGTATGCCTTGGCTTTTTCCATTCAAGGCCAGTACTCTTCACTTGAGCCATACCTTCACTGCTGGCTTTTGGGTGGTTAATTGGAAAAAAGAGTCTCACAGACTTTTCTGCTCTGATTGGCTTCAAATCTCAGATCTCAGCCTCACTGAGTAGCTAGGATTACAAGTGTGAGACACAGGTGCCCATGCATATTTTTAATGATTCTAAAGAAGATAATTCACAATTTCCCTGGCTATTTTTTTTTCTGGTTTCCAGTGTTCTTTACTCTCTAAGTCCTATTCCTGTGAGATACATTCCTTCTTCCCCTATCCCTGTGCATATATAGTGATTAGTTTGTTATAGGGACAGGAAGGGGTTAACAGGAAAGGGCTACCTCAGATGCTATAAAAAGTTCTGAGCTTTATATACAGAGAGAAGACCCAGAAATTAAATTTTAATAGGCCTTCAGATTTGGGCAGCAATCAAAGGCTTTCTCTATAGCAACAATTACACACATCACTGATCTGAGATCAATTATTTATGTCTTCCTCGAAATGCTAGAGAAGGAGCATTTTGCTGGTCACTGTTGTTACCAGGACAATTCAATAGAGGGCAAGAGAGATTAAAAATGTCATCTTACCATCACACTGTCAGGAGAGCAGTAATCAGCCTGGAAAACACAAAGCAGACTGGAAATAAATCTAACCAGATATATAAACTAATATATATAAATAGATTTTTAGGGCCATAATTTTTTTAATGTTGTGTTTTTCAGTATGGGGCTTGAATTCAGGACCTGGGTGCTGTCTTTTAGTTTTTATTGCTCAAGGCTAGTGCTCTACTATTTGAACCATAGCTCTCCTTTAGCTTTTTTGGTGGTTAACTGGAGATAGGACTCTCACAGACTTCCCTTCCCAGGCTGGGTTTTTTTTGGTCGGTCGTGGGGCTTGAACTCTGGGCCTAGGTGCTGTCTCTCAGCTCTTCAGCTCAAGGCGAGCGCTCTACCACTTCAGCCACAGCGCCACTTCTGGTTTTGTAGTGGTTTATTGGGGATAAGAGTCTCATGGACTTTCCTGCCTGGGCTGGCTTTGAACTGTGATCCTCAGATCTGAGCCTCCTGAGTAGCTAGGATTACAGGCATGAGCCAACAGCGCCCAGCTGCCAGGCTGGTTTTGAACCACGATCCTCATATCTGTTTCCTGAGTAGCTAGGATTACAGGTTTGGGCTATAATTTTAACATCTACTAAAGAACTGTCATTTGCCTATCATTGAAACAAACAAAAGAAGAAAAGAAGGCTGCTCCTCATTAAAAAAAAAAGTTCTCTATTATTTCCTACAAGATCTTTCATTCTACAAGTATATTGTTTCAATATGGCTTTTCCATTATGCCTTAGGGAAAATGTAATCTTTTTTTCTTTTTTTTTGTCATGGGGCTTGAACTCCGGGTCTGGGCACTGTCCCTCAGCTCTTAAGTTCAAGGTAAGCACTCTACTACTTGAGCCAGAGTGCCACTTTGGTTTTCTGGTGATAAATTGAAGATTAGAGTCTCGTGGACTTTCCTGCCAGGACTGGCTTTGAACCTCAATCCTCAGATCTCAGCCTCTTGGGTAGCTAGGATTACAGGTGTGAGCCACCAGCGCCTGGCGAGAATCATTTTAAAAAGGAAATGGAAATTATACTTCTCTTTGGGAAAATGCTATTTTCTTTGGATTGCTAATTTAGAAAGCAGTAACTGCACATTCTGTCCATGCAAGACCCTATCAAGCAATACTATTGTCTCATCATCTTAAATCAGCATTGTCCTCAAGATAATCACCAATGCTGGGTGCTGGTAGTTCACATCTGTAATGCTAGCTACTCAGGAGGCTGACTGACTTCTGAGGATTGAGGTTTGAAGCCAGCCTGGACTCTTATCACTAATTTTTTTTGGGGTCCGGTGGTGGAGCCTGAACTCGGCCTGGGTACTGTCCTTCAGCTCTTCAGCTCAAGGCTAGCACTCTACCACTTGAGCCACAGCGCCACTTCCGGCTTTTTTCTTTTTTTGCTTATGTGGTGCTGAGGAATTGAACTCAGGGCCTCTGGCATTCAAGGCAAGTGCTCTACCACTGAGCCACCTTCCCAGCCCTCTTATCACTAATTAACTAGGAAAATTAACCAGAAGGGTGGATGTGGCTCAAGTGGTAGAACACTAGTCTTGAGTGGAAAAAAAAATCAAACAAGAACACAAACACACACACACACACACACACACACACACACACACCACCTCCACCACCCTTACCACATTCTCAAGCACCTTCCTGTAGTGTTTTTGGAAGTACACACATTCCTGCAATAGTCTTATATAAGGTATTTTTCAGGAATTATGATAGAGCTGCCCATGAAGAATTTATGTAATAACATATTATTATACTGTCTTTCTGACAAGACTTCCTTTCCTTTTATGTTTACATTTCTAGCAGTTTATTATCTCATTGGGTTCCAAGAATATAACCCAAATGGCATTCTTAACATCTCTTCCGTCTCCATCAGGGGGTTTTATGCCAGGAATGGATCCAATGAGGCTGTGGGCCCTGGACAAATGACTTAAAATTTTCAGATAGGAGGCTTATTACTAAGAGACTAGCCAGGAGAACTAAGCCAGTCCTGCACCTGTAATCCTAGCTATTCAGAGGGCTGAGATCTGAGGATTGAGGTTCAAAGCCATTCCAAGTAGAAGTCTGTGAGACTCTTATCTCCTATTAACTACCAAAAAGCCAGAAGTGGAGCTGTGGCTCAAGTGGTAGAGTGCCTAGCCTTGAGCAAAAAAAAAAAAAATCTAAGGGCTATTGCTCAGGCAAGAAAAAAGGAGGAGGAGAGGAAGAAGAAGGGAGGAGGAGAAGGAAAGGAAGGAAGGAGGGAAGGAAGGAAGGAAGGAAGGGGAAGAGGAGGAGGAGGAGGAGAGGGAGGAGGAAAAGGAGGAAAGAACTAGTTCCAAAAGGTGTGGGGCTATAACCTCTCTAGTTCACCCCACCTCCAGAAGTCTCTGTGCTCAGTTGTCAGGATGCTCTCTGAACCCTGTCCAGTTGAGTTTGTATGGAGATGTCATGAGGTGAGCGTGGCTGAAGCATGGGCGAGCATGGAGAAGCATGTAGAAAGGAGACCGAACATCATCGCATGTGAACAGACAGAGCATGGAAACCCAGGGGCCAGAGACGACTTCGCCTTTGTGCTGAAATGGGGGTCTTATGCTGTTCTAGCTGGCAAGATAGGATAAGTTCATTTTTCCCCCTGTGTTTTACATCTATGCCACTATTTTTATTTTGCATCTAACAATTTTTGTTTGTTTGTTTTAGTACAAAAGGTATCTATAATTTTTTATCAGAATTCCTAAGTTTGGGTTTTTTTTTCCCGCAAAATGACTTCATGTGGATCAATTAGAGGCAAGCGCCTCTTGGATTTGTTTCCATTTGTGTCATTGTCTTAAAGTGTATGTTAACTGTTTAAAGGAAGTTCACTTTGGTATTTCACCCAGGCATATACTGTGCCTTAATCAGATCGGCACTTTTGCTTATCAGAGAATTTCCGTAGGGCCAAGCTCCAAGATAAATGTGGGGGGATTTTTGAGTTTCTATGACCTGCTTGAGGATAAAAATGTCTAGTTCCATAGCCAGGCATCAGGGACTCACACCTGTAATCCTAGCTACTCAGGAGGCCGAGATCTAAGGAGCATGATTTGAAGCTAGCTCAGGCAGGAAAGTCTAGGAGACTCTTATCTCCACTAAAACTGCCCCCGCTCCGGGGGGGGGGGGGGAAGCAGAAATGGAGCCTGTGGCTCAAGTGGTAGAATGCCAGCCTTGAGCAAAAAAACAAAAACAAAAACCCAAAGTCAGTGTCAGGGCCTTTAGTTCAAGCCCAGGACCAGAAAAAAAAAAGGAGGGGGGGGGGATGATCATTTGATCATTTTGAAGCAAGGAGGAAGACCAGGACAGAGCAGCTTCTCATGCTGGTTTGTCTGAGGAGGAAGGACAGACCAGTACGATAGGACACAGTGAGAAGAACTGGACGTGTGGTCCAGAAGGTAAGAAGCCACAGAGAACACAGGCCTTGGAGACACCTGCAGAAAGATGCTGGCTTTATTATTAAGAAGTCCAGTTTCCTATTGCTGAATAACAAGACAAAACAAAACAAACAAAAACCAAAGCCCAAGTGGTTTAAAGCAGTGATCATGTTGTGTTCTCTCTCACAATTCTGTAAGTTGGCTGGGTTTGGGGGGTGGTTTTGTTTCACATTAGGCCCTTAGGATCTGCACCTTTCTAATCTGATGCAGTCAAGATGGGTCAGTCCTAGCAGGGAAGGGGAGCGGGTAGGAGGGAGGGGGAGTTAACAGAGAGGACTAGATAGCTAGATTCTGCATCAGAGGCATGGTTAGGGCTCTCTCTCCCCAGTTCCTCCTCCTCTTTTTTCTTCCTCTAATTGTTCCTTTTCCTCTCCTCCAGTTTCAAGGGGTTTCATGTGATTTCTACAAGACAGGTAGAGCACTCATCTGAGAGTTCTGGGATTCTAAAAGAACGAAAAGAAACTTCCCCAGTACTAGTAACACAGTCACTCACAGACAGACAGACAGACAGACAGATAGACACACACACACACACACACACACACACACACACACACACACAAAAGGTTGGGAGTATAGCTCAAGTAGTAGGATGTTTGACCAACTAATAAAAGGTCTTGATTTCATACCCTAATACTGAAAGATCTCCTCTCCACAGGAAAAAAAATATTTATATATATAAAATGTATATGTTTTCTGTGAGAAGTCCAGTGTTAAAGGCACACAAGTTGTTGAATTAGAAAAATACATAACTCTATTTAAGAATTTAAGAATGCACTGGAACTCCGGGCACAGCTCAAGTGGTAGATTGCCAGCTGTGAACAAAAAAGCCAAGCAAGCATTTGTGTGGAGTTTAAGCCCTATATCAGTACAAAAAAATAGGAATAACTTAATTTACTTATAAAGATGAAAATGTAAGCTGAGTGTGATAGTGCATACCTGTAATCCCAGCACCTGGGAGAATTCTGAGTTTGAAGCCCACCTGGAATATATATTGAGATCCTGTCTCAAAAAGCAAACACAGAAGAAAAGTAAAACTTGCTACATTATATAAACAATAATTCAAAATATTTTTTCCTATTCTTGAGTTAGAGAGGACTTCTCCTTTTCTTCCTCCTCTTCTACCTCCTCTTTTCTCTTCTCTTCTTCTTTTTTGTTAACTGAAGATAAGAGTCTCATAGACTTTCCTGCCCAAGCTGGCTTCAAACTGTGATCCTCAGCCTCCTGAGTAGCTAGGATTCTAGGCAGAAGCCACCACCCACCTGACTTTTTCTTCCTTTTTTTTAAAAAAAGAAATTAATCACTACTTCTTTGTCAAGACCAGGAAAACATGGCTTAGTCCCTTTTCAGCGCAGAATATAGTTGCCCAGATCTCTGTTGGGTAAGGGTCATGAGGGTGGGGAGAGGTTTATCTTTTGTTGTTGTTGTTGTTTTGTTTTTAATTGAAGTAAAGACTTTACCAAATCTTCTTGACAGATTCATGCATTTACCAACTGGAACAGAATTATAGATTGCCAGGCTGTGCTACCTTTAAGCTCTCTCCTGGTACAGAGTTGGCAAGGAGACAGCAGATTTTTCTTTTTGAAGTGGCCATAGATTTGCCTCTTCCTTCTGTAACTCATTAAATAAGTAGTTCACATGAGTCACCAGGCCAGGCTGCTAGAGGCTTGAGATATTTCCAAGAAAACTGGAATAAAACTGCCATCTCTGAAAAAAGAAAAACTCTTTTTGAGAAGTTGAGACACATTTCCAACTGCTTGCTTCTGCACTGTAATAATTAAAGTGTGTGTGTGTGGCATTGTAGGCAAATAGCCAATATTCTCTTGCTCTTGTGTCTAAGAAACATGGGCATGAATTGGATTCAACAAATCTGAATTTAAAATCCTCCTTCACTAGCTGTGCCAGCAACTAAGTACTCCAGCTTATGGTCATATTGTACTTACAAATTTATAGAGTTGCTTGGATTTCAACTGGGTGCAAGGCCATATTTTCTAGCTTCCCTTGCAGCTAGGTTTACCAAGGCAGCCAAGTTCGGCTCAATGGGATTTGAATGCAAAGGATTTTCAATTTCTGTTCATCTTCTTCAGGACAATGCTATCTGGCCTAACACTGTCTTTTTTCCATTTCCCATATGCTGGACATGGCAGTGACCTGGTTTGGAGCCCTTTGGGAGATAGTAATAGTTTGATCAAAGGACTTGGGTTCTGGAAGGACCTGATGGAGACTAGGTAGTAGAGGACCTGAAACAGCCACAATGGGCTGAGAAAAGAAATGGAAATAAACATTAATTAAGTCCTTGTTTTTGTGGCTGCTTTTTTGTGGTTGCTTTACTACAGCATGATATAATTTGAAGATTGTGTGAGAAAATGTACAAGAGGACCAAAGCCCAACACCCGAAAGGTACACCATTAAGGTTTGTCATTTTTTCCTTCAGCTACTTACAAACATGCATTTCATGGGTCTCTTCCATGAACCTAGAAAACTCAGAGACTGAATATCAAGCAGCAGAATAATATGACTTTCCATGGATAGAAGACACTTCATTATAAGACATCGCAGGAGCCTTTTGGTTAAAATCAGAAAACAACCATACTCATAAGCTGATGTTAAATGATCAAACAGCATTCCCCACTACAACTCCAGGGTCCAGCACAAGGCCCAGCTCATCATAGACCTTCAATATATTTATCAAAAGAGCAACTATTCAACCACAGACTATTTTGAGCAGGAGTGGTGAGGGCGTCGCGTCACTCTTATTGTGATGATTGATTGATGCTGTGTAGGTGAAAATCCCTGCCAAATGCTTGACCTACATACGAAACACACTCAGATAAAAAGTTCACATCCGGGCTGGGAATGTGACTTAGTGGTAGAGTGTTTGCCTTGTATGCATGAAGCCCTGGATTCAATTCCTCAGTACCACACAAACAGAAAAGAACCAGAAGTAGTGCAGTGGCTCAAGTAGTAAGTGCTAGCCTTGAGCAAAGAAGCTCAAGGACAGTGCCCAGGCCCTGAGTTCAAGCCATATGACTGGTTAAATAAATAAATTTGCATCCTTGAGGACCAGTGCTATGTCTGGTCCTCTCTCTATATATATCCAAAGTACCTGGAACAGGGTTAAGCTTAAGTAAAGAGCCAGACACTGGTGGTGTACACACCTGTTTGCCTGGCTACTCAGGAGGCTGAGATCTGAGGACTGAGGTTCCAAGCCAGCTTGGGCAAGAAATTCTGTGTAACTCACATTCCCAATTAATCAGCAAATGCCAGCTTGACTAGGACACTTAAAAACTGAGTCTGCTTAGCAACTTGACTTGACTTTAACCCAGACATGACTGACTATGTTTTGAGGCTTTACTATTTTAAACCCTAGAAGGACACTCAACAAAGGAGGACATGAATCAAAGCAAGGGACGCAATTTGCTAAACTGATTCCATTTTTCAGAGCAGCCTTTGATAAAGTGACACATACAGCCAAGCAACTGGAAAAAGTTGAATAGAATAATTTCTTCTACTTACGAATTTTTCTGGAGCCTACCCAGTTCTATAGACTAACTGGCTGTTTTTGTTTTTCTTTCCCAGCTTCTTAGAGTTCACAGACTGTTCAAAAGCTATCCTTCCTGAGGCAGAGCGAAAAAAGGGGTGACATTGTCCAAGAAGCATTGTACTTATAACCTGGCTTTTAGAATTGTAACCCTTCTGTACAACTACTTAATAACAAAAGAATAATCTATAAAACACAAAAAATACATTTTTAACAGAAAAAAAAGTCCCATTCACATTTCCTTTCCCCCATCTGTGGTGTAGCTAGAACTTTAGATCTTTATGGGAAACAAAGACTTTTCTTAGATTCTTTGTTGTTGGTCCCTAGTTGTTCACACCTGGAATCCTACATACTTGAGAAGCTGAGATCTGAGGATCATCATTTGAAACCAGCCTGGGAAGAAAAGTCCATGAGACTCTTAAGTCCAATTAACTGGCAAAAAGCTGGAGGTAGAGGTGTGGCTCAAGTGGTAGAGCACCATCCTTGAGCAAGAAGGCCACATGAGAGCTTGAGGCCATGAGTTCAAGCCCTAGTACTGGTACCCTGCCCCCCCCCAAAAAAAAGACATGTGTTTAAACAGTCAGATTAACAAATCTTCAGCCTTGAGGCCTGGTTAATATTTATGCAAGGGGAGAGCCTCCAGGTAGATAATAATGTTCTTCCTCTAACTGATCAGCAGTACCTTTCACATCAGATTCTGCTGCCCTTCCCCCAGGGGTAAGAAGACCTGTGAATTGCTGGTGCTGTGTCTCACTGGTGCCTATGGTAGCTGAGGCTGATAGTGAACCCTTCAGTGTGGGCTGGCTCATGCTTCAGTCTTGAAGGTTTTTTCCCCTACTGTGTCTGCCTTTTGTCTCTCATTACTTAATAGGACCTGCCACTTTGGGGAGTGTCTCTCTGATGATGAAGATATTATTTGAAACATGATGCGTTCACAGGGATATTTGTAGATGTAAAACAAGCAGGTAAGCCGGGCGCTGGTGGCTCACGCCTGTAATCCTAGCTACTCAGGAGGCTGAGATCTGAGGATCGCGGTTCAAAGACAGCTCGGGCAGGAGAGACCGTGAGACTCCTATCTCCAATAAACCACCAGAAAACTGGAAGTGGCGCTGTAGCTCAAGTGGTAGAGCGCTCACCTTGAGCTGAAGAGCTGAGGGACAGCGCCCAGGCCCAGAGTTCAAGCCCCATGACCGACAAAAAAAAAAAAACAAAAAACCAAGCAGGTAAGGATAATAAAAGTTCCAGGTGAGAAAAAGGGCCTTTTGTACAGCTTGTTTTTCTCTGGTTTGTTTCAGAAATGCTGTCATTTTGGTAGCTCTGGATTGGTGGCTGACTTAAAGAAACGGAAAGCTGGCAAAGTACAATTGCTCAGGCCTATAATCCTAGCAACTCAGGAGGCTGAGATTCAGAGAACCACAGTTTGCCACCAACTAGGGAAGAGAACTCCTCAAGAAACATTTACAAGCCGGGTACTGGTGGCTCACACTTGTATACCTAGCTACTCAAGAGGCTGAGATCTGAGGATCATGGTTCAAAGCCAGCCCGGGCAGAAAAAGTCCGTGAGACTCTCATCTCCAATAAACCACTACAAAATCAGAAGTGGTGCTGTGGCTTAAGCGGTAGAGCACTGGCCTTGAGCTGAAGAGCGCAGGGTTAGCGTCCAAGCCCAGAGTTCAAGCCCCAGGACCGACAAAAAAAAAGAAACATTAAAAATATTAACCAGAGAAAAGCAAGGGTCAGAGGTACGGCTCAAGTGGTCAAGCAAGCGCCAGTCAAGCAAGCAAGCTGAGAGAGAGCAAGGCCTAGGTCAAACTGGCACTAAATTAATTAGTTCATTAATTAAACTAAGTTAAAATGGAAACTTAAGCTGCATATGTGGTTCAGTAACAGGGAACATGCCTAGCATGTACAAGACCTTGGTTCTATCCCCAGCAACACACACATACACACACACACACCATACATTAATGAAAATACAGTAAATATAAAGAAAATACAGTAAAAATAAAAACCTGAAATTGATCATCCTTCCATATTTCTTCTCAAGATATACTCCCCCCAATAAAAGAAACTAAGATGTATTTGTTATACACATATGCGTATGTGGACACATGTATTCACAGTATATGTACATGTGTGTATATGTGTGTACATGTGTGCATGCATGTATACACGTGTGTATACACGTATCATGTGTGGGTTTATGTAAGCTTTAGAACATTTCTTTTTTTCAGTCATACTATTTTTTTTTTTCAGGTAATGAGTACCTTTCTTTTGAACAGTGTCACCTCTTCCATTGTTCTCTCCCAGTTTTTTCCCCTCCCGATCCCCCTTCCCCCACAAGTTGTAAAGTTCATTTTTAACATGGTATCTAGTAAGTTCACTGATGCATTTGTTCATTCTACTTTGTCCCCTTCCCCTCCCCAAATCAGATAAACTTAAATACCAGACAAAAGGTGCAGAAATAAAAAAAACCAACAGTGACACAGGGGAATAACAGAAAAAAGTACAATTAAAAAACTCTTGGGCTGGGCGCCGGTGGCTCATGCTTGTCTGTAATCCTAGCTATTCAGGAGGCTGAGATCTGAGGATCGCGGTTCAAAGACAGCCCCGGCAGGAAAGATCGTGAGACTCCTATCTCCAATAAACCACTAGAAAACCAGAAGTGGCCCTGTAGCTCAAGTGGTAGAGTGCTCGCCTTGAGCTGAAGAGCTGAGGGACAGCATCCAGGCCCAGAGTTCAAGCCCCATGACCGACAAAAAAAAAAAAAGTTCTTGGGCTGGGAAGGTGGCTCAGTGGTAGAGTGCTTGCCTAGCATGCATGAAGCCCCGGGTTCAATTCCTTAGTACTACACAAACAGAAAAAAAGCTTGAAGTGGCGCTGTGGCTCAAGTGGTAGAGCGCTAGCCTTGAGCCAAAGAAGCTCAGAGACAGTGCTCAGGCCCTGAGTTAAAGCCCATAGCAGGCAAAAAAATGAAATAAAAATAAATAAAAAGATCTCATTTTTTATTTCTTTAGTTCATATGGATGTGTCATTTTATGTGATTATATACACATATCTATTGAGCACTGTCTGTAACCATTATACTTGACCTGCGGATGTGTACTTAATCTTTTTCCTGTCTCCATCCTTTTTTTTTTTTGTCGGTCATGGGGCCTGAACTCTAGGCCTGGGCGCTGTCCCTCAGCTCTTCAGCTCAAGGCTAGCACTCTACCACTTGAGCCACAGCGCCACTTCCAGCTTTTTTCTTTTTGCTTATGTGGTACTGAGGAATCGAACCCAGGGCCTCATACATACAAGGCAAGCACTCTACCACTGAGCCACCTTCCCAGCCCCCCAATCCATTCTTTCTAAACCCTCTTTCTTCCCTGATTGTTCCTCTTTCCTGAGACCTGAAACACCAGGGCTCCCTGAGGGCTTTGGGAAATCATGCCAGCCTCTGTCCTTTGTAATTAAGGAAGAACGAGGCTCTTCCGGCTCACCACTCTCGGTCTACCTTTATGGACACTCTTTACAAGAGTCGCTGAAGCCACAAAGGCAATAATACAAGCTGACTTCCTGCAGAATGTCATTCTCGGAGCTATGATGGATTCTACACATGAGTGCTTCATGCCCAGGGCATACATACCTACATCTACCTCAGTATAAGCAAACTATACAGACAAGAAAAAGCCCTGCCTCATGAAATCTTTCTTTGCCTGAACTTTGTGTCTTCTGAGGTCTGCATTAGATCTTGATGGAAACCAAAGTTTTTTTTTTTTTCCCAATGAGAACATATAAAGTAAAACAATAAGAGAAAATGTATTTGGGCAGACAGAAAATTTAGGGATAACAGTTCAAGAGGCTGATAGCAAGAATCAAGGTATACTTTCTGGAATTTCCAGCTCTTCCCAAACTCTATGAAGGATAAGTATGATTGGTGCACTGGTGGTATAATCTCAGGGAGGAAAATCGATATCAAGTCTTTCGGTTTAGGATATCCAATCTAGAATCTCAGGTTCATTTAATTTCCCACCCCTCTTTCCTCTTTCCTCAGGCAGAACACCTGCTTAGCAAGTGCAAGGCCCCCAGTACTATGCATGCATGCATGTATGTACTCATGCATGTGTGCATGTATGTATGTATGTATGTGTGCATAGTATATGTGTGTATGTATGTAGGTATGCATGCATGCATGCGTGTGTGTGTGTGTGTGTGTATGTATGTATCTATCTATCTTCTTGTGCCCATCCTGGGGCTTGAACTCAGCCTGGGCACTGTCCCTGACCTGTTTTTTTTTTGTTTTTTTTTGCTCAAGGCTAGCATGCTACCACTTGAGTCACAGTTGCCCTTCTGCTGAATTGGAGATCTCTCTCACAGATTTAGCCCAGGCTGGCTTTGAAACATGATTCTCAGATCTCAGACTCCTGAGTTGCTAGGATTACAGGTGTGAGTCACTAGCACCTAGCTATCATTGACATCATTCCTATTGAAAACCTTAGCTAAGTAGTATTAATGTATATAAAAGGCTAGCGTCCTGGTGGACACGGGGTGCCCTCAACTATGTATCAAGGGAATACAATACTGATTAGGAAAAATCAAGGAAGGCTTCTAGGAAGCTGCAAAAGTTAAGCAGAGAATCAAGGAATAGTGAAAGGCAAATTCAGAGATGGAGATGAGGGACCCAGCAGCACAAAGGGTAGGGAAGAGGGATAGAATGAAGCATGGGGTGACTAAAGGCGCTAGCAGGGGTGAGAAAGGAAGGAGGTGGGGGAGGGGGAGTTGGGAGGGGCTGGCCTTTCTACAATGGGAAGTTTTCAATTGGTTTTCATGACAGGAGAACCATTGTGACCATGGTGAGAATGGGTTGGAAAAGGTAAAATAGCAAGAAGGTTTCATGAGGAATCCACGGGCAAAATAACACCAGCAGTTCTGATAGCTTGAGCCTTCCAGCATCTCCCATTTACTGAAATAGGGGAGCATCTCCTGCACATCAGCTCTGCCCTACCTTTGGGATTTTATTATATGCCAGTAAAACCATTCCTTTATCTGCACCTCACTCCTTTGCTGTCCTGTGTTTAACCCAACAGTGGCCAAAGTCAACTGTCTACCTGCCATTACACACACAAGAAGTGGTCTATCCTGGGAGGGAAATGCATCACTATGCTGACATGCTTGGGGATATGTGTGTGTGTGTGTGTGTGTGTGTGTGTGCATGTATATTTATTAATGGTACTGGGGATTGAACCCACGGCCTTACATTTGCTAGGCAAGTACTTCACCCTTTGGGTTACTCCAGCCTTTTCAGTTTTGTTTTGGAGATAAGGGAGTGCTTACTTTCTTGCGCTGGCCTCAAACTAGGATCCTTCTTCCTCTTGCCTCCAGAGTTGCTGGGATTACAGGTGAGCACCATCCCTTCTAGCTGACAGGTTTTTAAATTTCATGGGGGTCTTTGGTATCATCTTTTGCTATTTCTGTTTTATGTTCCCAAATATCCTAGATAAATAGCTCATACCTTTCTGCATAAACCTTCTTCCACAGTCTCATTCTTGCTAATAGACCTTGTTTCCTATTCTATGGTGAAAGCAAAATTAAAGGTCACTTGTGAGCCTTGAAGAAGACATTTTCTAGTCATTAAGGCAGGCACAGAGAGATTAAACCCCATCTGCATGATGCCCTTTGCATGAGTTGTGTCAGTTACGATGGGACTGGTTGTCTGGCCTTGGCTGGTGTGGGGAGAGGGGAGAATAGAGAGTTTCAGTTCTGCAAGATGAAATATTAAGGCGCTAGCCTGTTGTTCAACCACGTGGGCATACATAACACCACAGAGCTGTGTAGTCACAAGATTAAGAGCAAACTGTATGTCAAGTGTTCTTGTTGATGTTAAGCATAATTTAAAACAAAATGCTTTCCTTCCTGTCTGTATCCTGGCTCACTTTCAGTTAGGTGCACTGTACTCACCCAGATAGATCTCCAGTCCCTACCCTGGTCTACCCACCTGTGTGGCAGTGGATACCCAGGCCAATAGAAGCACTGGCTTCCTCAGGGTGGAGGCATTCAGGGCCAGAAATTGCACCATGGGCATAAGCAGCAGCTGCTGGGCCCAGACACCACCCCGAGACTCAGTACCCTGCTGACTTCCTCTGCTTCTGGGAGTCACAGGCCCCACCCAAGATGCTGAGCCCCGCCCTTCCACACAGGCAGAAGTGGGGGAAGTAAAACAGGAAGGTAGGTGTGGCTAGTGTGAAAAGTCTTGAGTTCTTACAAAACAGCTTAGTTGCTCAGTGGACCGCTATGAAGAACAAGCTGTGAGACACAGGATGGAATGTACCGAAAGGTGATGTGGCTCATCAGGCAGATGGAGGGAAGACTGGAGTCCCTGGGGAGAATCTGTACCAGGAAACGGAGTGAGCAGGGGAAAGGGAACAAGATCATCATCAGGTGGCCTGGGGTGGGTGGGGCCATAGATGAGACCCAAGGCATCAGGTGCCTAGAGGAAAGAGGCGGAGCTTGGCAATATTGACCTTTAATCTTCCCTCCCTCCCTCCCTCCTCCTTCCATCTTTCCTCCTTCTCTCTTCTTCCTTTTCTTTTCTTTCCCAGTACTAGGACTTGCATTGTTGCTTCGCTTTGTCACTCAAGTTTGGCACTCTACCACTTGAGCCCCACCTCGACTTGTGGCTTTTGGAGATAAAGTGTCTTACAGATTTTTCTGCCTAGCCTAGCTTTGCATTACAGTGCTCAAATCTCAGCCTCCTGAGTAGCTAGGATTACAGTAAGCCACTGGCATCTGGCTCTCAGTCATTTATTTAAAAGCCAAACAAACCTCTAAAACCTAGTGTATACATGGACCAAAAGAACAGAGCATAGATCTCAGAAATAAATCCCACAGGTTTACAGTCAATTGAGTTTTCACAAAAATACAGAGAAAACACAATGAGGAAAGGACAGTCACTTAAATAAATGGTTTTGGGGCAACTGAGTGTTCACAGGCACAAGAATAAAATGAGATCTCTATCTCCAACCTACACAAAAATCGACTTAAAATGGATTCAAAACTTCAGTGCAAAACCTGAAGCCATCAAACCTTTAAATATATAAGGAAAACGCACCAGGACAATGGGCTCCCACAATGATTTTTGGATTTGAATCCCAAAGCATAAGTCACAAAAGCAAGAGGACACAAATGAGAGTCCACCACACTAAAACCTAACAGCCCCAAAAACAACCAATAGAGGGGAGAGAGGGTATGGGACAGGAGACAATATTTGCAAATGATACCTGAATGTGATCAATGACTGATATACCCCAAATACATAAGGTACTCGATGAGCAAATGAGCTGAACATATATCAAAAGAAGTCATACAAAGGACCAACCATTGTATGAAAAAATGATTCCCCAAGTCATTAGTCATTAGATAAAGGCAAATTAAAACCAAGTTATATCTGTTAGAATGGCTATTATGGAAAAGCCAAGGTAAGTGCTGATAGGGATGTAGAAAAAATAAAACCCTTGTCATTTGTTGATGGTAAAGAATATAAATTAGTATAACCATGGTGAAAAACAGTTTAGAGGCTCTTCAAAAAATTACAAATAAAAGCCAGGGACTGGTGGCCATGCCTGTAATCCTAGCTACTCAGGAGGTTGAGATCTGAGAATCACAGTTCGAAGCCAGCCCGGGCAAGAAAGGCTATGAGACTCTATATCCAATTAACTATCTAAAAGCTGGCAGGATCTCAGGGACAGTTCCTAGGTCCTGAGTTCAAGTCCCATGACTGGCACTGGCACACACACACACACACACACACACACACTTACAAATAAAAGCCGGGTGCTAGTGGCTCCGGCCTGTAAGCCTAGCTACAGGCTGACATCTGAAGACCATGATTTGAAGCCAGCCTGGGTAAGAAACTCTGTAAGACTCATCTCCAATTAATTATCAAAAAGTTGGAAATGGAGCTGGGGCACACATAGTAAACACTGGTCTTGACAGAAAAAGCCAAGTGAGATCACAAGGCTCTGAGTTCAAGCCTCAGTATCCGCCCCTCCCCCTTCCCCATATCACAAATACAACTAGTATACGATCCAATAACCCCAGTACTAGAACATATCTATGAAATGGGGATGTGAAAGTGTGTCTACACTGCCTTGTTCACACTGTAGCATTGTTTATGTCAGCGTTCAGCTGCAGACAGAGCGACAGAGAAAACAGCTAGATAAAAATGAGATGCTTATGGAGACTTTAAAAAGATGCAAACCTGGAGGACATTGGGTTAAGTGAAATAAGTCAGACACTGAAAGACAAATACTGCATACTCTCAATTCTCTGCAGAATATTGACTGATGGCTCATTTACTGATTGAGATAGTCTTGCTATGTTGTTAGTGTTGAATGCCACTGTACCTGGTAATTATATGTAGAATCTAAAAGGGCCAAACATACAGGAGCAGAAAATAAACGGTAATTATCAGAAACTAGAAGACTGAGGAGATATTGGTCAAAGGGTACAAAATTTCAGCTGGACCTGGAGACTCACGCCTATAATCCTAGCTACTCAGGAAGCTGAGATCTGAGAATCTTGGATTGAAGCTAAGCCCTGGACAGAAAGGTCTGTGAGACTTGTGAGACCCATCTCCAATTAACCAGCAAAAGCTGGACGTGGAGCTGTGACTCAAGTGGTAGAGTGCTAGCCTTGGCTGAAAAAGCAAAAGGACAGCAATCAGACCCTGAGTTTAAGCCCCAGTTCCAACACACACACACCATAAACAAAACAAAGTATTGTGTCCATGCTTAAATCCCCAACCAAGCACCGATTAAAGATAAATCTCTAATGGATCCCTTAGTTGTTTAGCTGCTGCAGGGCTTTAACTGACTGGCTCATCACCCCTAGAGCTTTATCACCTAAAGCCACACCTCTATCTAGCCCAGCTTTTTTTTTGCTAATTAGAGGTGGAGTCTCACGGATTTTTCTGCCTAGCCTTGCTTCAAATATTGATCCTCCAGGTCTCAGTCTTCTGAGTAGCTATGATTACAAGTGTGAGCCACTGGCGCTAATGGAACTTTTAATGCTTTGAATTCTCTTTCTAGTAACATCTGAAAGGGGGGAGGGGAAAAAACCAAACTTGTATTGATTCTTGGCATGCATAGCATCTCAGATACATTTCCTCTTATCACAAAGACTGCTGTTGAATAAATAGGAAAAGTCATGCTTTTATGTTGTCTGTTTTTCAGATCGTGTCTTTATGTTTTTTGCCTGGGACTGGTCTTTCTACCTCGGCCTTCTGAGTAGGTTTGTACTACCATGACTGGCTTTTTTTTTTTTTTTTTTAATAGAGTCTCATTAAATTTTTGCTTTGGGAGGCTGGGAAGGTGGCTCAGTGGTAGAGCGCTTGCCTTGCATGCCTGAGGCCCTGGGTTCGATTCCTCAGCACCACATAAGCAAAAAGAAAAAAGCCGGAAGTGGTGTTGTGGCTCAAGTGGTAGAGTGCTAGCCTTGAGCTGAAGAGCTGAGAGACAGTGCTCAGGCCCAGAGTTCAGGACCCATGACCGGACCAAAAAAAAAATTTTTTTTTTTGCTTTGGTTGTCCTTCAACTGCGATCCTCCTATCTCTACCTCCTGAGTAACTGGGATTACAGGTGTGAGTCAATATGCCTGGCCCTTGTATTGTTCATGTGCCTCTGTTAAAATGGTCTCCTATGTTATCAGGAACAGGCAACAGGTTCTAGTGCATTTCTAGTACACTTCTAAAAGGGTACTTACACAGAAACTGTGTGGGATGATGCAGTTATTTCTGCCACTATATTTTGAAGTAATTTGTTGTCTGGGGAAGGGGGTTTGGGTGTGCATGCCAGACCTGGGGCTTGAACTCAGGGTCTAGGTGCTGTCCCTGAGCTTTTATGCTCGCTTTTGTTTTCTTTTTTTTGGTAAAGATGCTGTGCAGAGGGGTTATAGTTATGTAAGTAAGGTAATGAGTACCTTTCTTGTCTAGCAGTGTTACCCCTTTTGCTTTTCTCATACTATCCCTTTCCCTCCTCCCCTCCCCAAGTTGTAAAGTTGATTTCCAACGTAGTGTCTTGTGAATCTCCTTGTTGCAATGGGTCATCCTGTGTCCTTATTTCATCATTTTGTTATTCCTTCCCCTCCCCAAATTAGGTAAATGTATATACAAGATGCAGGGTACCAAAATCAAATACAGTGACAACAGAGGCTATATCATAGAGGGAAGAACATACAAAAGAAACAGAAGAAAATCACATAGTATATTAAAAACAACAACAAAGAAAAACCTCGTGTCCATATCTTGGGGTTCATTTCGCTTAGCATCATCTTATATGATCATAATATGTCTGCTCAAGCTTTATGTTGTAGGATTTGAGCCATACCTCCACTTCTGGCTTTTGGATGGCTAACTGGAGATAAGAGTCTCATGGCCTTTCTTGTCTGGGCTAGCTGCCAAGTGTGATCTTCAGATCTCAGTCTCCCAAGTAGCTAGGATTACAGGCATGACCCACCACTACCTGGCTTAATCTGTTATTCTTATGCTCTCTTTGCTAGTTTTCTTTGAACAGCTGCCTTTACTTTTCCTTCTTCCTTCAGCACTATTTCCTTCAGTTACATGGATTAATGTGTCCTTGATAAAATGTCATATAATACAGCAATAGATAACAAATACAAGAAGTGTTTGAAGTAACTAAAAAGTAGAATCAGGGCTTGAACTCTGGGCGTGGGCGCTGTCCCTCAGCTCTTCAGCTCAAGATGAGCATTCTACGGCTTGAGCCACAGTACCACTTCTGGTTTTCTGACGGTTAATTGGAGATAAGAGTCTCACAGACTTTCCTGCCCGGGCTGGCTTTGAACCATGATTTTCAGCTCTCAGCTTCCTGAGTAGCTAGGATTATACGCCTGAGCCACCGGCAACCTGCTTAAGTCAGTCTTTGATAGAGAAACTTTGCCAGTGGAGACCATCTGTTTGGGACCTAATAACTTTAAAATATCTAAAGAGAACACACACACACACAAAAAAAACGTTTAGCATCTAGGCAGATACACTATCTGTAACTTAGAAGAGAGATCTGGCCAAGCGCCAGAGGCTCACACCTGTAATCCCAGCTACTCAGGAGGTTGAGATCTGAGGATTGAGGTGCAAAGCCAGTCTGGTCAGTCAGGCCCATGGAACTTATCTCCACTTAACCACCAAAAAGCTGGAAGTAGAGCTATGGCGCAAGTGGCCGAGTGATAGCCTTCAGCAAAACACTGCACCTAAGCCCAGAATTGAAGCCCCAGGACTGGTTAAGAAAAGCAAAGAATAGAATTTACTAATAATACACCTTACCCAAGTAAATAATTCATTTCCCTTCTAACACCACCATGTTTATGTATATAAAACCAGCAATATCTTCCTGCAACATTTGCCAGGCATTAAAACAAAAATGTAATCTCTAATCTTTGAAAAATTCCAAGTGACTCATTGAAACGTGTTGTGAAACCAACTGTGAAATGTTTCTAACTACAAACTAACTTTGATCAAAGTCTTAGGCCTGAAAAATCAGAACATTTGGTTTAATTTAAAAAAAAAAAAAGACCCAGGTGCCCGTGGCTCATGCCTGTAAATCGTAGCTACTAAGGAGGCTGAAATCTGAGGATCGTGATTCAAAGCAAAGCCAGGGGAAGGAAACTGGAAGCAGCTCTGTAGCTCGAGGTAGAGTGCTCGCTGTGAGCTGAAGAGCCCAGGGACAGCGCCCAGGCCCAGAGTTCAGGCCCCACGACTGGAAAAAAAGTTGACAGGGTGCTGAGAAAAAGAATGAAGAACTGATGTGTGTGTGTGTGTGTGTGTGTGTTGGGGAGATGCTTGTGAAAAAAAAGTGAGATTTGGGCTGGGAATGTGGCTTAGCCATAGAGTGCTAGCCTAGCATGTACAAAGCCCTGGGCTCCATTCCTCAGCACCACATAAATAGAAAAAGCTAGAAGTGGCACTGTGGTTCAAATGGTAGAGTGCTAGCCTTGAGCAAAAAGAAGCATTAGGGACAGTGCTCAGGCCTTGAGTTCAAGCCCCAGGACTAGCAAAAATAAAACATGAGATTTGCCAATGTCTCTGGAAATGGCTAGTGCGGTGGCTAAGAGCTCTGGGTTTGAATCCCAGTTCTGCACCTTCCTCCTCCTGTGATTATGGACAAGCTATTCTACCACCCAAAGCCTGAAGGGGAAATCCATGGCTGTGTGCTTAGCACACAGGAGCACTATGGAAGCATTTGTTAAATAAAATTGTGAAACTGCCCCTCTCTAAAATACTTCTGGGGACTGCTCAGCTCAAATGGTAGAGTGCCAGGCATGGACAAGAAAGCATTTGACTCCTTTGAATTCACCAGTATCTTTGAAGAGTTCTGTATTCACATAAACTCAGGAACCCACAGTTCAAAATAATGAATTAAAAGCAGAAATTCATTTGTTCTTTTTTTTTTCTTTTTTGGGGTCCGGTCGTGGAGTCTGAACACTGTCCCTCAGCTCTTCAGCTCAAGGTGAGTGCTCTACCACTTGAGCCACAGTGCCACTTCCGGCTTTTTTCCCCCTGCTTATGTGGTGCTGAGGAATCAAACCCAGGGCCTCTTGCATGCAAGGCAAGCGCTCTACCACTGAGCCACCTTCCCAGCCTTTCATTTGTTCTTTGTTAACTTTTGCTTTTATTGATTGATGTGGGGGCTTGAACTCAGGTCCTGGGCTGTGCTCTTGGGCTCTTTCACTCAAGGCTAGCAACCTACCACTTTGAGCCACAGCTCTACTTTCTGGTTTTCTGGGGGGTAATTGAAGATGGGTCTCAAAGACTTTCCCTATCCGGCTGGCCTCCAACCTTGGTCCTCAGATCTGTCTCCTGAATAGCTAGGATTACAGGCGTGAAATCACCAGCACTGGGCTCTAACTTTCCTTTTATGGAAAAGGGGTAGGTATAACTTATAAGGGTGTGGGAGAGCTTTCCTCTCTTTGACTTTGAGGGCTTAATTTGCATCCTCCACAAGGCACTTCCAGATAAGGGTTTAGGATTTAGGCTTGCACTGTGCTACTGAAGGCAGTTGTATGTGGGCGTGTGGGGGGAGGGGGGCACTTCTCTGATCCCCTAAGCATCATTTGGGGTGAAAATCCTTCTTCCTTTGGGGTGCACATTTCTTCAGATGAATTTCTTTCCCCCCCTTTTTTTAATACTATTTTTGTGCCAATCTTGGGGCTTTAACTCAGGGCCTAGACATTGTCCCTTAGCTCCCCCCCCCAAACCATCCAAGGCGGGTGGTTTTATCACTTGAGCCACACTTCCACTTCTACCTTTTTGTTAAGGCTTCCCGACCTTTCAGTGCGGGCTGGCTTCGAACCACCATCCTCAGATCTCAGCCTCTTTCGAGTAGTTGGGCCCAGAGCTCTAGCCTGTTTCCTGCTTATTTTCCATGAGTTTTTAAAACCCTTGCGCCTCTAGTCCCATTGCATGTTTCCGACAGCTGGCCTTTCACCCTGTCCCCCACCTGGCAGGCAACCAGCGTCCTGGGCTGGAAGATCCCCCCCATCAATGAAGACGGGGTTCACCTGTGCTGGCTTTGCTTCCAAAGGGCTGCAGCTGGGCTCTCTCTCCGGCTCTGCAGTAAGTCGAGGTCAACACATGGCCAGGCCTGTGCATGTGCCTAGAGCAATTCCTTCCTGAGGTGCCTCGTGCAGGGTCGGGGCTCCGGGGGGGACCCCCTCTCCCCCCCCC
>NW_012267258.1:5857489-5862542 GCF_000151885.1 Dipodomys ordii | reverse complement strand
GGGGTATCATGAGGAGTGCACTTAGCAATCCTGAAAAATGAAGAATGGAGGGGTGGGGTGGGGTGGGATGGGAGGATGGATGAGAGGGTTTGTAGTCCTGGTTGGGATGCTTCGTTGAGCGGTAGCTCCTTTGTGCAACTACTTTAAAATAGGTATCCAAGAACCCTTCCCTCCCGCGAGTTCTTCCAGCCTTTTGGGTTCAGAAGTTTAAAAGTAACGGGATTTTAGGCGTTGGGTGTTTTTTTTTTTCTTCCTTTCACATTTTGACTGGCCACTCATTAAATAGAGAAGAACTTCCTTGTTGTCTCTGGACAAATTAACTCCAGAAGAGGAGGACGTTATGTATTTATGAGGAGAGCCGTTTATCAAGTATCCATCTCTGTGGGAAGAGCGAGCTGTATTTCTGTGAATGTGTGTGCAGGTGCTGGAGCTTGACCTCGGAGCCTGAGTCCTGACCCCCTAGTTTTTTGCTCAAGGCTAGTGCTCTACCACTTGGGCCACAGCTCCACCTCCAGCTTTTTTGGTGGTTAGAGATCTGGCCTTGCATCCTCCACTCTCAGCCCTTGAATACAGTTAGGATTAGAGGTGTGGGCCACCTGGGGTCTGGCCAGGATGGGGGGGGGTTCTTTTCTTTTTTTTTCCTAGGCAAGAAAGCTGACACAGGTAGTTCTTAGTAACTGCTCATACTTTACTCAGGTTTTCTGATTTGCTAGCCCTGTACAAATTAAGGGTCTTTGTACCTGATTTCTGTGCTGAGGCTGATACCACTTAGCAAGATTAGATAGTAAATGATAATGACTTATTAGTCATCCTGGGAACAAAGTTTAATAAGACATTTACAATAAAATTTGTACCAGTCAGTTTCTTTAGAAGATTGCTGCCTGTTTTGGTGGGGTGGCACGGTTGTGTATTGTAAATAAATGTAAATAAATAGACTAGGGCCAGAGGTGTTCTGAGTTTTTGTCTGTTCCACTGTGCGGTCAATAGAACTCAGTTTAGAGAAGCAATTAGGAGGGGCTGGGAAGGTGGCTCAGTGGTAGAGTGCTTGTCTTGCATGTATGAGGCCCTGGGTTCTATTCCTCAGCACCCCATAAGCAAAAAGAAAAAAGCTGGAAGTGGCGCTGGGGCTCAAGTGGTAGAGCGCTAGCCTTGAGCTAAAGAGCTGAGGGACAGTGCCCCGGCCCAGAGTTCAGGCCCCATGGCCAGACTCCCCCCCCCAAAAAAACCCCCAGAAAAGTAATTAGGATTGATAAAAAAAGTATTATAAAATTCATTTTAAGTTCATGGCAAGAAGCTTTTTTAATTTGTGCCCTTAGTGGAGCTTGAACTCAGGACCTCACAAACTCTGAGCTTTCACTGAAGACTAACCTTCTACATGAGCCATGCCTCCACTTCAGCTTTTGGGTGGTTAATTTGTAATAGGAGTCTCATGGACTTTCTTGCCTAGGGTTATTTCGAACTTAGTTCCTCAGATCTCAGCCTCAATAGGATGACAGGTATGGATGACTGGCTCTCAGCTTCTTTATATTTTTAATTAAAGATATAATACACCCTTTTTCCATCAAATATTTACAGTAGTCAATCTATTTTGTCGAGCCATTTTTGTTTCAGCCATTTTTGTACTTTGTAATACTAATTTAACGTGGTTTTATTTATTTATATCAGAAGCTTTTCACCATGCCTATGGAAATTTTTAAGTCCTCATACAATAATAAACCTCTTTAAAGGTTACCGGAAGTAGACTGATGATAATGGTGTACAGCCTGTTACAAAATAATTATGATTTCCAACTGTGCAAGAGGAGACTGGTGGAATGATTATAATTTTAACCTCTGCCTCTAGTTTTGTAATGCTAAAGTTCTTGGGTAATAGATTTTTCCCACATCTAGTTATTAGCTCCTGGTAGTAGTATACATAGTTTCAAATTCACTCACACTGAAAAATTTAGATTATGTTTGTGCTGGTCCTGGGGTCTGAACTCTGGGCCTGGGCACTGTCCCTCAGCTCTTCAGCTCAAGGCTAGTAGTGCTCTACCACTTGAGCCACAGGGCTACTTCCGGCTTTTTCTGCTTATGTGGTGCTGAGAAATTGAACCCAGGGCCTCATGCATGCAAGGCAAGCACTGTACCATTGAGCCATCTTCCCAGCTCAAGGCTAGTACTTTTATCACATGAAACATAGCTTCACATCTGGCTTTTTGGTGATTAATTGGAGATAAGCATCTTAATGAGCTTTACTGACTAGACTGACTTTGAACTGTGGTCCTTAGATTTGAGCCTTCTGAGTAGCAAGGACTACAGGTGTGAGCCATTAGCTCTCCTGCCTCTCATACTAATTTTATAATTCAGAGTAGGATTATTTTGATGCAGGTTCCTAGGTATAACATCTAGTGTTATCTTGAGCTAATTTGCAAGCACAAAAAGAAAAATTTTCCTAACTAGGTCTAGTGCCCCCTAACTCTACCACATAGATTTTCACATATGGATAGGATTTATTTTATATTGGGCTAAAGGTCTTTCCTAGCATTGTCTTCCATCCTTCCCTCCTTTTGTGTGTGTGTTTGCACTGGGACTTGAACTCAGAACCTCTCACTTGGATTTTTCACTCGGAGTTGGCCACAGTAATACTTCTGGCTCTTTGATAGTTGGAGATAAGAGTCTCATAGACTTTCTTGCCTGGTCTGGCTTTGAACCCTGATCTTCACATCTTAGCCTCTTGAGCAGTTAGGATTACAGGTGTGAGCTTTGGTGCCTGGTTGGGGCTCTTGGAGTTTTCAGGGAAGGATGGTTGGATCTGATAATGCTTATGGAAAGATCTCAGTTGCAGTATGTTGGAAAGTAGAGTGAAGGATGGAGAAGTTGGTGATCCCTTCCAGTAGTTTAGCAATGTCAGCAGCCACCACCAGGATAGACAGGGGTGTGTCAGTGAGTTTTTTTTGAAAAAGGTTGTGTATGTAAGCATCAGATGTCTTTATGTCAAGTGAGGAGCCTAGGAGAGCTCTGAACTTGAGCTGAGCAAAGGAAGAAAAGTGACAGCAGACAAGTTTTCTTTGAGTGCACCAAGTCATTTTCTCCTCTGTTTTGGCTTACACCATTCCCCTCTGCCCTGATTTCAGCTCCATCTCTCTTCTCTGTGACTCTTCTTCCTTCCAAGCCTGCATCAAACCCAGAAGCTTATTACTGACCCTGCAGCTCCACATCTCTATCCAATGAACGATCACATCCTGATTCCTGGGTTCCATGCGATTATCCTGATTTTGGTCTTTGTAGTATGTTGTATTTGCATTTATTATCACAACCAGAGTGTACATTTCTTGATGGCTGGGTCCAGTCCTTTGAATCTTCTAGCAGCCATGCAAAATATCCTAGATGTTGTAGACACGTTGTAGTCTTTTTTTTTTTTTTTTCCTTTTGCTAGTCCTGGGGTTTGAATCTGGTCCTGGGCACTGTCCCTGAGCTCCTTTTTGCTCAAGGCTAGTGTTCTACCACTTAAGCCACAGTGCCACTTGAAGCTTTTTCTGTGATTAGAGATGAGTTTGATGAGGAGCTTTCCTGCCTGGGCTGGCTTCTCATCACGATCCTCAGATCTCAGCCTCCCGAGTAGTTAGGACTACAGGCGTGAGCCACCAGCGCCTGGCTTTTCCCTTAGCTTTTTATGTGCAAAGCTGATGGTCCACCACTTGAGCCACAGCTCCGCGTCCTGCTTTTTGGTGGTTAATTGAAGATAAGAGGCTGAGACCCTGGCTTGGCTGGCTACAAACCATGGTCTTCAGATTTCAGCCTCCCTGAAGATTACAGGTGTAATGGCTCCATTCACACACATTCTCTCTCTCTCTCTCTCTCTCTCTCTTTCTCTCTCTCTCTCTCTCTCTCTCTCTCTCACACACACACACACACACACACTTACTTTAATTGTCTTTTATATTGTTATAAAATGTAAGCTCCCTGAAAGCAAGTCTTTTAAATTTCAAGCTGAGTCCCTAGGGGATATGGATGAAGACAACCAAATAATTGTTGAAGAAATGGCTGATTGACTTTCTGACAACTTGATATACTGTCAAGTGGTTTTATAGGCCCAGTCTCTTCTGTGGAGCACCGAGATTCCTGTTGTCTGTTGGAGAATTGTTGCGTGTATTTCTTTTCCCAGGCACCTGGCTGTGCTAGGTTCTCTATCCTGACCTTTAGTACCTCACTATCTAGGAAGAAGATACCTGAATAGGAATTGCAGTAATCTGAGATTATTGCTGTAATTAAGGATTGTGCCAGGAGAATGCATGGTACGCAGCATTAGCTTGCTTAGGGAAAATATGTTCTTGATGCTCAGTACCTGGACTAGGTCTGGAGGGAAGAGAAAACAGATGAGGAAACAAGGTTGTGAGAATGGAGTATCCTAACTATTCCTCGAAAGGCATGACTCTTTCCCCCAAAGTAAGCCCTGGAGCTACCCTGGATGCAGTGTGATATACTAATACATTTCATTTATATGTATTTTCTCTACCAAAGGGGTGAGAGTTTAGCAACAACAAAAGGCCAGGTACAGGTGGCTCCCACTTGTCATCCTAGCTAGTGAGGATGCTTAGATTTGAATTTGGAAGCCAGCCTGGGCAGGAAAGTCTGAGCGACTCTTATCTCTAATAATCTATTCAGAAAAAGCTGGAAGTGATACTTTGGCTCCAGTGGTAGAGTGCTAGCCTTGAGCACAAAGAGGCTCAAGGATAACATCCAGGCTCTGGGTTCAAGCCCTCAGTACCAGCACAAACAAACTGAACCAAAAGAATATATTCAGTGAACTCTTGCAAGTCTTTTTCATTTAGTATAGTCAGACTTGCTCCTTCTCATAAAACTTTTTCAGGTTCAAATTCAGTCATGATTCATCATCTGTGTTCCAAGTTTTGAGTCTAATTTCTTTCCAAAAGGTGACTAGATTCAGGCAACTCCTATTATTATTATTTTATTTTGTGCACTTCCTGGGGTTTAACTCAGGGCCTGGGCACTGTCCCTGAGCTTTTGTGCTCAAGACTAGCACTCTACCACTTGAGCCACAGCGCCACTTC
>NW_012267258.1:5843442-5844044 GCF_000151885.1 Dipodomys ordii | reverse complement strand
AAGGACTCAAATGTTTTTCTTTCTTGCTATTGTTTCTAACATATTTATAAGATATTTCTTTGTTGCTTTGTATGTCCCTCCCCCACGGTATAACCTCAGCTTTCACTTTATTTGATGTTGGTATAATTTGTGGATGGGAAGGGAAAAAACAACTTGTTTAAATAGGGATATAGGTGGACCCATTGCAGCAATGAGATGTACAAGATGTTATGTCGAAAAAAATGAACTTTACAACTTTGGGGGTTTGGGGGGGAGATGGGAAGGGATGGTAAGGGGAAACAAAGGAGGAGGCAACAATACTTGATAAGAAATGTACTCATAACCTTGCCCATATAATTGTAACCCCTCTGTACGGTATTTTCACAATAAAAAATTAAATATAGGTATATTTAAGCTTTTACTTGTTCTAACATCAAGTCAATTTAAAAGGAAAATCACACTGAAATTAGTTTAATTTCCCCATGAGACTAAAGTTTTCTGTTCATTGAGTGTGGTTGAAAAAGATTGAGATTAAATAAACTCTGCTAGAGATTAAGGACAAATAACACTGGAGAGATGAACCCAGGAAGAAATGATTACCCCTATACTTTTTTTTTTTTTTT
>NW_012267258.1:5835105-5841482 GCF_000151885.1 Dipodomys ordii | reverse complement strand
GTTTATTGGAGATAGGAGTCTCACGGTCTCTCCTGCCCGGGCTGTCTTTGAACCGCGATCCTCAGATCTCAGCCTCCTGAGTAGCTAGGATTACAGGCGTGAGCCACCAGCGCCCGGCTCACCCTAGTGGTTTTTAAAGCATTGAGATTTCATTTAGCTCAGAACACTGAATTGAACTCATGTTATAATTTATTCCTTCAGTATTACTGTAGATCTCCTGTAGGTTATGTGATTTTTTTTCTTTTTTTTTTTTCTTTCTGTTTTTGATGTTGGTACTGGGGCTTGAACTAAGGGCTTGGACTCTGTCCCTGAGCTTTTTTTTGCTTTAGGCTAGTATACTATCATTTAAGCCTCAGCTCCACTTCTGGCTTTTTGGTGCTTCACTGGAGATAAAAGTCTCACAGGCTTTCCTGCCCATCCTGGTTTCAAACTGAGATCCTTAGATATCAGTCTTGTAAGTAGCTAGAATTATAGGTGTTGTGCCTGGCAAGTTATATGATTTTTTTTTCCCCAGTCCTGGGCCTTGAAATCAGGGCCTGGACACTGTCCCTGAGCTTCTTTTGCTCAAGGCTAGCATTCTACCACTTGAGCCACTACACCACTTCTGGCTTTTTCTGTTTTTGAGGTACTGAAAAATCAAACCCAGGGCTTTATGCATTCTACCACTAAGCCACATTCCCAGCCCAAGTTATATGATGTTTAAGTCTGAAGATACCCAAGAGGATAGAGAGAATACAATCTTTAGCAGAGCCTTATATTCTCCACATGATGAAGGAAAAACAAAGATGCTCTCTGGATTCCATTCATTTACCTGGTGTTTATTGTGTGTCTTCCATGTGCTAGGCATTGTGGGAGGCGCTAAGAATTGAGCAATGGATAAGACACAAATGACCCCTTGACTTCAAAGAAAAGACAGCCGGTCAGAGAAGTCAAACATACCCACCTCGTAACCAGCCAATTATATTTAAAGGTTCTCAGAGAAGAGACTGAACCAGAATAGCACCACTGAGAAGAGAACTTGGGTGTGTCCAGTGCTATCTCCTGGGCCATGTTCCTCCCTCGTGGTGGGGGGGGGGTGGCTGACAAGTGCAGCTGTTACTTCGGTAATTCTAAAAATAACCTGGCTTTAGATAATCATCTCTACCCTGGAGGTCAGTGAGAGGCTCAAGTTGTACATATGTGGTGGAAAATGCCATATATGATTTCAAGCTAATTTCTGATAACTCCAGCATTCACCAGGAGGCTTTCATTTATATTGATTTCTATAGTTAGTGTTGATCCTGGGGCTTGAACTCAGGGCTGAGCATTGTCTCTGAGCTTTTGTACTCAAAGGCTAGCACTCTACCACTTAAGCCACAGCTCCACTTCTGGCTTCTTGGTGGTTAATTGAAGATTAGGAATCTCACAGACTTGCCTGACCAGGCTGGCTTTAAACCTTGATTCTCAGATCTCAGCCTCTTGAGTAGCTAGGATTACAGGCGTGAGCTACCAGCTCCAGGTACAGCAACAGGGTTATTAATAAGCAATAGTAATGCTGTTGGTAACAGACCTAAGCTCCATTCTTGCTTGGAAAGTGGGCTGGCTACAGTTGGAGCAGTGGGTTAGAGAGTAACAATCTTGGCCTGGGGAATGTAGCTTAGTGGTAGAGAGCTTACCTAGCAGGCATGAAGCCCTGGATTAGCATTCCTCAGTACCACATATACTGAATAGGCCAGAAGTGGTGCTGTGGCTCAAGTGGTAGAGTGCTAGCCTTGAACAAAAGAAGCTCTGGGACAGTGCCCAGGCCCTGAGTTCAAGCCCCAGGACTTGCAAAAAGAAAAGTAAGTAACAGCCCTTGGTTGTTTCGGTTTCCCTTCTTTGCAGTTCATTTTAACATCATGTTACCCCTTAAGTGCAGGAAAGGGGTATGAACTTCTTCAAAGTCAGCAGTCCTCCTGGTGGGTCCCTAAGTTGACAAAGAAGGAAGAAAGGTGGAGACCCAGCTATTTTTCGGACTACCTCTACTTTCTGGTTGTCTTGAGGTTAGGGAACTAGAAGGGGATGAGCCTCATGGATTCCAGTCAGGATCTGGTTCTCTGGCCTTCCTGTCTTGCTTTCTGAGGGCTTGTGACTCAACTCCACGGAGAGTAAGTAGGCCTGACTGACTTTGTTGGTCTTTGGTTTGAGTCACAACCAAGCCTCGAGGCTATGAATCAGAATTTCTATGAAGGAGGTACAGCCCCACAGGTGACTCCTCAATAAGATATTTATTCCCCTCAAAGTGATTTCTTTTGTGAAATTCTAACTCTAGAAAGTTATAATTCTCTAGAATTCCTTCTCTGTGAGCTGCCAAAGCACCCTAAGTACTAGAGACAGGGAAGATGATGATGCAAATGAATGCTTGTTTTGTTTTTCAATTCCTCGGCTGAAGGGAAACATGCAAATTCCGTTTCCATGTACTGTACAAAAATCCTGTGTCTCTTTCTCTAACTTGGGATCTAGAAGGCAATGCTGTTTAATATGCAATTTAATTTTATGTCAGAATTTGGAATCTTAAAAATATCCATTCAAGGGCTTGGTGCATTGCTTAAGTGGTAGAGTGATTACCTAGCAAACATGGAAAAATACAACTTATGGGTGGGAATGGGAGTGGAAAAACTGGGAGAGAGTGAGGGAAGGGGTGGAGTTGTCCAAAAAGAAATGTAGTCTCTCTCTCTCTCTTTTTTTTTTTTTTTTGCTAGTCCTAGGGCTTGAACTCAGGGCCTGGACACTGTCTGTCCCTGAGCTGCTTTTGCTGAAGGCTAGTACTCTACCTAACACTTGAGCCACAGCGCCACTTCCAGCTTTTTCTGTTTATGTACTTGAAGAATTGAATCCAGGGCTTCATGTATGCTAGCCAATTGCTCTACCACTAAGCCACATTCCTAGCCAGAAATGTACTCTTTACCTGACTTATGTAACTGTAACCATTCTGGAGATCACCTTTAAGATAGCAAAATAGAAAAATAAAAGCTGCAAGTAAAGCTATGGTAGGGTGCTAACATGAGGAGCCTGAGGCCTGAACTTCATTACAAGAGTTACTGCCCTTACCTTTTGCTTTGTTTTTGTTAGAAGCCTCTATTCCTTGTGATTTTCCCATTCAGTAGTGTGTGTCTGTGTCTGTATCTGTGTGTCTTCTGGGACTTGAACTCTGGGCCTGGGCACTGCCACTTGAGTCACAATTTCACTTTTAGCTGCTTTTGGTAGTTAATTGGAGATAAGAGTCTATGGACTTTCCTGTTCAAGCTGGCTTCAAACCAGGATGGTCAGATAGATCTCACTCTTGAGTAGCAAGGATTAGAAGTGTGAGCCATCAGTTTCTGGCTTGGTTATAAAGTGTATGTTACATTCAGCAAAGTGCACTGTTACTTATTTGGCTAGTTAAGACTGGCCTGTAACCACCACTCCGAATAACGTGAACTTCTTCTTTAAGATGGCCTCCTTTCCTCAGTCCAGGTGAGCCCGAGTGACCTCCACTGCATGCTGGCTGTGCTCATTTGGGTTAATGGGAACAGGCTGAAGGTTGACTTTTGTGCCTGGCTGCTTTCACGTTACATAATGTTCTTGGAGATTCTTACATGTTGTGTTAGTAGGAGTTGTCCAGGGTATTTGAACCCTGGTGACTCATGTCTGTAACCCCAGCTACTCAAGAGGCTGAGATCTGAGGTTTATTGTTCAAAGCCAGCTGAGGCAGACAAATCCATGAGACTCTTACCTCCAATTAACAAGCCCCAAACCAGAAGTTGGAGGTATAGCTCAAGTCGTAGAGAGTCAGCCTTAAGCAAAAAAGCTAAGGAAGAGTGCCCAGACCCTGAGTTTAAGTCCTAGTATGGGCACACCTCCCACCCCCACCCCAGTGTCTGGAGAAAGTTATTTTTGGTGTTGGTTCTAAGGCTCAGGGCTTGGATTCTGCCCCTGCCCTTTTGTGTTCAAGGCTTATGCTCTACCTCTTGAGCCACAGCTCCACTTTTGGCTTTTGACTTGTTAGATATAAGAGTCTCATGGAATTTTCTTGCCTGGGCTGGCTTTCAATCAGGATCTTCAGATCTCAGCCTCTTAAGTAGCTAGGATTATAGGTGTGAGTTACTAGCATTGGCTAATACTGTAGTTTTTAGTAACAATACTTTCCCTTGCAGTTCTGTTTTTTACTTTAAAGCCATTTTTTTTTTGTAATCTCGTAGCAGCTCATACAATGCCATGTCTATAATAGGAAATGAGCAAGAAGTTTTTCTTGAAGTTGGAAGGGAATGTGTGAGGAAAATTAACGTGTAGCTCATTCAGTAGAAATTGCAAGAATTTTGTGTGTGCGCATGTGCACCACTCCTGGGACTTGAACTCAGGGCCTGGGCACTGTGCCTTAGCGTTTTCACTCAAGGCTGGTGCTCTGTCACTTGAGCCACAGCTTCACTTCTGGCTTTTTGGTGGTTAGTTGGAGATAAAAGTCTCCCAGTCTTTCCTGCCCTGGGTTGCTTTGAACCGTCACCCTCAGATCTCAGCCTCTTGAGTAGCTGGGATTGATTACAGATGTGAGCCACTGGTGCCTGATAGAAATTCAGATTTTAAATTGCTACTGTGGCTGTGAAAGGAAACATATTCAATCCCATGGCTGGACCCCAGCAGGTTACTGGCAAGGATGGCATCAGTCTAGAGAGAACTACATGTAGACACTTCGCTTCAGCATAAGGATGTCAAGTGTAATAATTTATTTTTCCCAAAGGTCAGCTCTTATTTACTTTTTGTTTCTTACTGGTAAAAATATTCTAGACAGATATTATTAGCCATGTTAGGTAACTGCAGACCTCTCTGAGAACAGAAAAAAAATAAGAGTGACCTATGCAAAATGAAGGAGCGATTCAGTGTTAGCCCTAGATACAAGACTGGGAAATATTTGTGCAAGCCCTTGTGTTCCCTGAGAAGTTATTTGACGCTGACGTGGTTTCCCTTAAGAGTGAGTCATGCTTTGAGTCTGGTTTACAGTTAGTCATCTTCACTGCCTGGGTTAAAGTAGGGTTGGTTCACTTGGATTTTAGGCCCCCCCTAGTCCCACCTCTACCTTGGCCTGTTGGTTCCCTCTTCCTTCCTAATTCAGCCACACCCCAGTCTCCACCCAGTTTGGACTCTAGGCTGGGGGAGGATGGAAAAACAGCCTTGATGATCAGTCTGGCATTAACCTTACATTTTGGTTCTGATAATACTTGCCTATCCTTTCCCCTAGTCTACTTGTCCCAAACTTCTTTCCCAGAAATTAGGCCTAGGACTTCAGTATCTTAGCTCTTCAGGTTTTCTCTAACTCTCAGTGGCTTGGGATAACCCTCTTGCCTGGAAATAGCCTACATCCAATGGTGTGGTACCTTCTTCCTACCTGGTAGATGCTGATAATCAATCACCTGCTTGGCTGTGCCTATTTGTGAACTTATGTCCTATGTATCTTTACTACACTTTGTTAGGATGCTGGGTGTTGGAAAAAAAGGGGGTGTGCTATCTTGCAGGAAGAAATAGGAGGCTTAACTTCAACCTGGCACTTTATAAAGACCCAAGTGTTGATTGGAATGAGGGAAAACCACTTTCAGGCACAGGAGAAATCCAGGCTTGGCAGGAAGCACTTCTCATCAGAGCAGCTCCCTAGGGCTGTAGAGTGACCTCCTTGAATTTCATGATAATTTGAGCAGAGTGAACAAGAAATGCTGTTGGCTTGATGTGCTGGGGACTTGTAAACAAATAATAAAAGCTGTCATCTCCATTCTTCAGTATGGTACATGGACATTTTCTCAGTCTTGTGAAAAATGCAGCTTCAAGAAAATCTTCTGAGTGTTTAAAATGTACCGAGAATCCAAAAAGCAAGATTCCTCTTTTTCCTGTTCTTCCTGAGGCTGGTAGCATCCAGACCTTGTGTGCCTGTCTGTTCTCTTCCTGTCTGGTCCTTCAAGGTAGCCTCCTAGAAAGAAGGCTCTGTTCTAAATTGATCTAACTTTTGGGATAAGTCTTGTCCCAGGCAGCCTTTAGTGCCCTGCCTGTGTCCATTTTGGAAATGTGAAGGAAAGACAGGACTTAGTTGCTTTAGAGGAAGGAAATGAGCTATATGTATGTAATTTTACCAACAAAACACCCTGTCTGCATTGAACAAGATTTAGGAGACATCTGGTTCCGTTTTCAACATAAAGTCAGGTGCCAGTGGCTCACACTTGAAATCTTAGTTACTCAGGAGGCTGAGATCTGAGGGTCGAAGTTAGGAGCCAGCTATCACAGGAAAGTCTGTGAGAGTCTTATTTCCAATTAACCATTAAAAAAGCTACAACTCTAGGGGTAGAGCACTCGCCTTGAACAAAAAAGCTAATGGACCGTGCCCAGGCCCTGAGTTC
>NW_012267258.1:5829172-5835055 GCF_000151885.1 Dipodomys ordii | reverse complement strand
CTCTACCACTTGAGCCACAGCGCCACTTCCGGCTTTTTTATTTTTGCTTATGTGGTGCTGAGGAATTGAACCCAGGGCCTTATGCATGCAAGGCAAGTGCTCTACCACTGAGTCACCTTCCCAGCCCTGCCAGGTTGTATTTTGTATTCTTGCTTTAGTGTGATTTAGTATGGCCTAACCAGAGAATGTGTCTCTTTGTGTATCCCATGTATCAAAATACATTTTACATAAGTAGGTATGCGGCAAAACATTTGCTGTGAGGCCATAACTATTTATTTTTGTCGGTTGTGGGGCTTGAACTCTGGGCTTGGGCGCTGTCCCTGTGCTCTTCAGCTGAAGGTGAGCACTCTACCATTTGAGCCACAGTGCCACTTGTGATTTTCTAGTCGTGTATTGGAGATAAAGCCCGGGCTGGCTTTGAACTTCCTGATCTACTTTTTAATTTTTTAAATTAATTAAATTTTTGCTCATACTGGGATTTAACCTCAAAGGGGCTCAGGCTTGGTTGGTTGGTGTTCTACCACTTGAGTCAGCCCAGCTTTTTGATGCTTTATTGGAGATGGAATCTCTTGGACTTTTCTGCTGTAGCTGGTTTCAAATTCTGATCCTTTGATATTAGCCTCCTGAGTAATTTAGATTATGAGGTTGAGTGCCACTAGTGCCTAGCTTTTAGAATATTAAAAAAAATGTTCTGAAGCAATTCTTTCTTTTTGTTTTTTTTTTTTGATGTGATGTCTCAAGAAAAATTTATCCTTTGTCTGGACAAAGCCATGTATGATTTTTTTTTTCCCCTAAAGATTTAGAAAGAATTTCTGGAGAAATCGGAAGAGATGGTAAAAAGTTCAATAATGTATTTCTTTCTTTCTTTTTTTTTTTTTGTGATTGGTGGTGGGGCTTGAACTCTGGGCCTGGGCACTGGCCCTGTGCTCTTCAGCTCAAGGCTAGCACCCTACCACTTGAGCCACAGTGCCACCTCCATCTTTTTCTGCTTATATAGTGCTGAGGAATCGAACCCAGGGTCTGAGGCATGCAATGCAAGCACTTTACCACTGAGCCACCTTCCCAGCTTGAAAGTTCAATTATGTAAACACAGTCTTAGTTTCTATAAAACAAGCTTTATAAATAAGCCTCTAATTTGCCTAATTGTACTTTGTATAAGAACATCCATTCACAAGACTTTGACCTAAGGTTAAAGTTCTTCCAAAATTAAAATAAACATGATACAGAAAAGGATTCTAAAGACTAATATCCTTTCTCACCCTCCCCCTATCCATTTTCAATTACTTGTATTTTTAACATAATGTAGGAAATAGCATTTCAATGTTCTAGTATGAGAATATTAAATAGAGAAGCAATATCTGGACTTCACAAAAGAATATTTTATGCTTTCATTTGTACTTCTGGCTGCTGAATAGCTTACCTCAGCAAGAGCTGTCAATTAGTATTCAGATATGTAATGAGGGCAGTAATAAATAGCGTGGTACAGAGAGTTGCCTGTTAACCCTTTCACTTGTTTGCTAGATAAAGGTTTCATATGATACATTTTGGCTGAACAGTATCTGAATTGCTCTTTGGTTCATGTCCAAAAATATTGTTGATATATTTGCCTTGCATTCTTCAAACTGGCTGCTTCGGGAGATGGGGTGCTAATTAATTTTAGTTGTAACACTAAAAGCAAAAGGAAAAATTAATTGTTAAAATAATGGGGGCCAAGAGGACAGCTCTGTGCTAGATCCTTTGTTTTTTTTATAAGAATGTGTGAAGCTCCAGGGTTCTATCCCCAGACAGCAATAGTAATTGCAACAATACAAATAAGGATATAAAATAATAATTTTATTGCATTAGATTCCCATAATCTTTATATCTGGTAAGATTTACCAGTCTGTCTGGCAGTACACTGTCTTGTTGACTAATTGGAAATGATGATTTTCATTTTAAAACTTTTTTTGGGGGTTTGGTCTTTTCCTTTTTTCCTTTTTTTTTTTTGGTACTGGGGATCGAACCCAAGACATTGCATTTGGTAGGCAAGCACTTCGCCAGTGAGCTACATCCAGCCCCAAGCTAGTTATTTTTGTGTAGACTCAACTCAGAATGCATTGTATCTGCTCTAGCAGACAAATATTGGAGACTCTCTTCTCCAGTTAACCACCAAAGTGCCCAAAGTGGAGGTGTGGCTCAAGTAGTAGAGCACCAGCCTTGAGCACAAAAGCTAAGAGTGTGAAATCCTTAGTTCAAGGTCCAGTATTGGCACTGAAAAACCAACCTCGAAAACATTCTACATACAAATCATTCCTAGGTAGACACAATATGACTCTTAATGTTATTTTATAGGCTTTGTCCTAATTTATGTAATACTTTGAAATAACTGCATCCAGTAATTGCATCATTGTATTTCTTTCTACTATTAACCTACTAAAACAAATCCTGAGTGTGGGTGGTTGGGAAAAACAGAAGATCACTTTCTGGAAAGAAAAATACATTATTTTCTAGGTGAGACATGGTAAAAACGGTATGTAAGTTTACTGATGGAGATGCTGCTGAAGAAGGAATTTATGAAGAGCCTCTTAGTTTCTTGTGGAGGGGTGTGTGTGTGAAGTTATCCCTTAGAGGTCAGGAAACAAAGGGAAAGATAGGCTTATAAAGGTTATTGGTCATTGCTGTTGATATGGGGTAATAAGGAAGGAAAAGGAGTCTTGCAGTCAGATGACCCTAGTTTGTGACAGCTAGTATTTTGTGCTGTCCATCTGGCATCTGTCACCAAAGGCTAGTTTCTCAGCTCTCTGTGAGTTTTTTTTTGTTTTTTGTTTTTTTTTGTCAGTCATGGGGCTTGAACTCTGGGCTTGGGTGCTGTCCCTGCACTCTTGAGCTCGAGGCAAACGCTCTACTGCGTGAGCCACAGTGCTGCTTTTGGTTTTCTAGTGGTTTATTGGCGATAAGAGTGTCATGGACTTTCCTGCCCTGGCTGGCTTTGAACCATGGTCCTCAGATCTCAGCCTCCTGAGTAGCTAGGATTACAGGTGTGAGCCACCGATGCTGGCTCTGAGTTTGTTTTTTCAGCCCCTGATGAGAGTTCTGGGAAGGGGCCTTTCTACTGGGCTATGTGAGTGACAGTTTCACCATTCCCTCCCTCTCTCACTCCCTCCTTTCCTTCCTCCTTCCCTCCCTTTCTCTTTCTTCCCCTTCTTTCTTCCTCCTTTTATCCCCTCCCTCCTTCCCCACAGCCGCGTTGCTCATCCTCTAAGATCAGAGTCCTTCCCCTTTCCCCCTGGCGGTCTGCTCTATGTTGCTGTGTACCGCAGAGCACGCAGGGGCTGCTCAGTAATTGCTAGGCTAAGGCTCCTCACCACATAGGCTGTGTTGTAGATACATGTAGTCAGAAGGGAGAGGCGTTGGAGACCAGTAGCCTATGGTTTCAGCCAAGAGATGATTGTATGTTTTATCATATAGTCTCAGTTACTCAGACAGACTGACAATGTTCTCTGAATTTTGGGAAGCATATTTCTTTTACCTTTTTTTATACCAGTATTGGGGTTTGAGCTGGCCCTGAGCTTTTTTGCTCAAGGCAGGTGCTATACTACTTGAGCCACAGCTCCGCTTTTGGCTAGTGGTTAATTGGAGATAAGAGTCTCATGGACTTTCCTGCCTGGCCTAGAATTGAATAGTGATCCTAAGAGCTCAGCCCCCTGCCATAGGTAGGATTACAGTTGTGAGACTCCTGTGCCTGGCCTGGGAGGGATATTTCAGGAGTCATTTTTTTCCCCCAAGAACGTAAGCAAAAGGCCATTGGAGTGGACATTTAGCAGGCTCCTAATGGCTCATGAATGTGAGGATGGCAATTGCACCTGTGGTTTATTCCATTTGTCATTGAATAATTGTATGCACAACAAGAGTGGAGATATTTAAATGAGTGAATAGCTCTTATTACAAACACAGTATGTAATGAGGAAGAGAAAAGGGTGAGGGTTTTAATTATGCTTTAGTAGTTGAAAAGGGGTTTCAATTCATCATACCAGTTTGTGAGCACAATGCATCTTGATCAGTGTCACCTCTTCCCTCATTCTCCCCCATCTTGCCCAACCCCACCCATGCCCACAAGTTACCTGATTCTGTTTTCACACATTTGCCTTGAATATAATGATTGCATTCACCTACCCTTCCTCTTTCCATTTGTCTGTCCCCTTTCCTTTAACGGCTTGTACATATCCTAGCTTCCTGCTGTTCATTTTGTTAAACTGTAAGGTTTAAAGGAGTTAGATGTTGAGATTCTTACTGGTCCTCTTTTGCATGATCCCACTGGAAGTGCTGGAAGCGTGAAACACATGTAAGAAAAAGCTTGGATATTGGGTATCATGTAGGAATAAGGATACCAACTTTGCTTGCTTGACAAGGCAAGTTTACTTCTACAGAAGGGTTTGTACCCTCAGCCAGACCTCTGGCAAGCAAGTACACAGAGCAGCAGGCAGGCTGCTCCCTTTTTATCCCTAACCCAACAGGCCCCGTCCCTCTGCTCCCATTGGCTGAGCTCAGGTTCACAATCTGCAAAAGGATGTGGCTTACTTAACAGGATGTAACTCAAATTTAGAGAGCTTCTAATGCTATCTCTTGAAGTGCTCAGGAAAAGGATTTATGTAACTAAAAGGTGATTAACAAGGGCCCAGTCATCTGGCCAAAGCAGTTACCCTTCAGGAAAACCATTTTCTCAAAATTAAATAGAAAAAAAAAACAAGAGGGGTCAGAGTTCACTAGACAGTGGAAGGGGAGGGACAGCTGTTGACTACCATAGCATAGGGCAAATCATTGGCCTGATGTTTAAAAGCATTTTATCTTTTCCATTCATGCCTCTTCCCCCTACACCCTAGTGTTCTGCTACTACATATGGCAGGTGGTCTCAGTTTTGTTTCTGTCTGGATGTGTCCCTAGCATTGGAGGTGATATTGGATCTCAGGCCCTTCACAGTCATCCTGGTATTCATGGTCTCATAGTGCTGTGCCTGCCATGGGCATCCATGTAAGGAAGATCCTGGTCTGGTACTGGCGGCCTCCATTCTCCTTCCTTCCAACATCCCTGGATAAACGTAGGTAACAGAGATTGGGCAAAGGCGATTTTTCTCCCAAGGTCTGAAGTGAAAAGCTCAACCAAATGATAAGTATGTATTCTGGAGCTTAAAACGAATGGCTGACTGATGCCTATGCTAAATGAGTATTTCTGCCATCTGTTATAAATACAGATAGCTTCACCTTTATTTGGTCAAGGGTGTGGACTGGCATCTTGTACTCCAGACTGGTACTCCACCAGTTGAGTCACAGATCCACTTCCTGCTTTATACTGGTTAATTGGAGATAAGAGTCTCACAGACTTTCCTGCCTGGTCTGGCTTTGAACCGTGATCCCTAGATCTGAGCCTCTTGAGTAGCTAGGATTACACTGACTCCAGGCTGCAATATCAGTTAAAAAAAATGAAAGATAAAGTTGTTTAACCACTTTGGAAAGTATTATGAAGGTTCCACATAGAGCTCCCCTGTGACCCAGCAATCCCACTTTTGGGCATTTATCCAAATGATCACAAATAAGACCATACTAAAGCTACCAGCACAACTATATTTATTTCAACATTATTTACCATAGCTAAGATATGAAACCAACCCAGATGCCCCTCAGTGATGAATGGATCAAGAAAATTGGTGTGTGTGTGTGTGTGTGTGTGTACACACAATGGAATTCTATGCCTCCATCAGAAAGAATGACATTGCCCCATTTGTTAGGAAATGGAAAGACTTGGAAAAAATTATATGAAGTGAAGTAAGCCAGGCCCAAAGAAACATAGGTCCCATGGTTTCCCTTATTTGCAATAACTAGTATGTGTCTGAGATAAGCAGAAATGGTT
>NW_012267258.1:5812941-5823632 GCF_000151885.1 Dipodomys ordii | reverse complement strand
AGCCCCAGTACCAGCACACACACACACACACACACACACACACATACACACACACACACACACAAAAAAAAAATTGGTAGATAGGTAAATTTTGGTGTTTATTGTCAATTCCATTCAGAGCTAGCCATGTATGCTACTGTCTTCTGTTAGGTTCTATGAATTCTCACATTAGAAGTTTAAAATGGATCAAGAACAGTTGCTTTCTCCATTTTTTTCAAAATTAAAATAAATATTACAATTTTCCTATTTCTTTCAAAAAAGAGTGTTTGTTTGTTTGTTTTTTGGTTGGTTGTGGGGCTTGAACTCTGGGCCTGAGCACTGTCTCTCAGCTCTTCAACTTAAGGCTAGTGCTCTACCGCTTGAGCTACAGCGCCACTTCCGGTTTTCTGGTGGTTTATTGGAGATAGGAGTTTCACGGAGTTCCCTGCCTGGGCTGGCTTTGAACCGTGATCCTCAGATCTCAGCCTCCTGAGTAGCTAGGATTACAGGTGTGAGCCACCAACTCCTGACTTAAAGGAGTGTTTATGACTATTGATTTTTAATTTGTAACTAGCCCAAGGAAGTGTCTAATTGTTCTGGTACCTGTGGGGTAGACATAGGTTTCAGCACAGAACTCTCCCCATGCTGAAATCCCTTAGCTACTGTGGCCTGACATTTGCTTGTAGCTACTTATAATACCAAATGCAATGTATGTAAATGTGATATAAATAGAATATTGTTTAGGGAATAGTGACAAGAAAAATATTTGTACATTTCAGAATAGGGGCAGTATTATTATTACTATTATTGGTGCCAGTATTGGGGTTTGAACTCAAGGGCTGGGAGCTCTCAGCCTTTTTGCTCTGGGCTAGCACTTTTATCAGTTGAGCTACAGTTCATTGCTGGTTAATTGGAGATAAGAGTCTCTCAGACATTTCCATCCAGGCTGGCGCTTTGAGCCTTGATCCTCAGATTTCAGCCTCCTCAGAAGGTAGAATTACAAGCTTTGAGCTCCTGGCACCCAGCCCAGATATTCTCCTGGTTCAAATACCCTGGACTACTACTGATAGCTATAAGATGAATCTCCAAGAACATCTTGTGAAGTGAAAGCAGCAAGGTACAGAAGACAGTCTTAACCTGTTCCCGTTTACAACAAATGGAGGTCATTCAGGGGCTTGCCTGGGCTGCAGTGGTAGTGGTAGGTCTTCACTTACCAAACAGAGTTAAAGCATTTCTGTGCATGTGTGCACATGTGTGTGTGTATGTTAGTACTGGGGCTTGAACTCAGGGCCTGGGCACTGTCCCTTTGCCTTTCACCAAGGACTAGCACTCTGTCACTTGAGCCATAGCTTCACTTTCCCCTTTTTGGTGGTTTATTGGAGATAAGAGTCTCACAGACTTTCTTGCCCAGGCTGGCTTGGTCCGCCTGGATTTTAGGCCCCCACTAGTCTCACCCCTACTTTGGACTCTTGTTTCAGCCTACTGCTTAGCTAGGGTTACAGGCTGGTAGAGGGTTTTTTTCTCCCTGCCCCCTCAAGTAATGAGTACATTTCCTTTTGTATAGTGCCTTCTGTTCCCCCACTCTCTGCATGGGATTTCTTAACTGGTGTCTGTAGCTCTTCATAGGGGGAATTGGGGAAAGGGAGCATTTGTGTTTGCAACACTGCAGAGGCCATGCATTTGTTATTCACATTGTTTCAGTTAGTGTGGAACTGTGACTCCTAGACTGGCTGAAGAGAACCCTTGGACCAAAAGGATGGACTTGCCCGTTGTTTTAGGATAATTATGGCCCAAGTGAAGGTTTGCCAACTTCACAGTGCGGTGACAGACTGGATTTGTACTGGAGGAAGACAAGACCAGAAGGAAGCTAGACTTTTAACTTCCCGTCTTGATTAGCAAGCCCAAGCAGACAGTCTGTACAACCCAGGGGAGCGAGAGCTCACAAGGCCCGAGTTAGTGTGGTTCAGGAGAGAGCCTCATCCTCCATGATCCTCTCTTGGAGGAACCATCCAAGAGAGTCATTGCATCATCTACAGGAAGAAAGGGTAGCTTCTCTTGTTTAGAAATGGCAGCAAGTGGCTCTGCTGGTGGGCAGGGGTTATTTGACATCTAGATCATTCGCCCTGGCTGGTTCACAAACCAGCTACATAAGGCACATATATACAAGTGGGGAATAGGAAAACACATGCATATATATATATATATATATATATATATATATATACACACACACACACACATACACATATACATGTATATATATATACATAAATGTAAATAATCTGTGCCAGTCCTGGGGCTTGAACTCATGACCTACAGTTTTTGATTAGCCTTTTCTCACCCAGAGCTGCCATTCTTCCACTTCTGGCTTTTTGCCTGTTAATTGGAGATAAGAACCTCTTGTATTTGTCAGCCCTGGGCTGGCTTTGAACCTTGATCTTCAGTTCTCAGCCTCCTGACTAGCTAGGATTTTAGGTGTGAGCCACTGGCACCCAGCATTCCTTTTTTGTTTTGTTGAAATTTTTCATTATTTTTACAGGGAAACCCTCTGCTAATCCAGTATACTGAAATGCAGTATAAACTACAATCCTAATATTTTTGTTTGTCTTCATATAAAAATTAGAAGCGGTCATATATTTTATTTGTCTTACAAAAATATAGAATTGAAACTGCGTTTTGGGGTCTTCGGTAAAACCCCTTCTCTTTCCTTACTTAGATTGATGGGTACTGTTACTGTTACCGTGAAGGCAGAGTGCAGAGGGGTTATAGTTATATAAGTCAGGAAACGAGTACATTTATTTTTGGACAATGTCTCATTTTCCCTTGCTCTCTCTTTTTTTGTTTTTGTTTTCAAATAAAAAGTGTTTCTTGCCTTAATTTGCCTTTCCACTATCTTATTGCAAGTGTTTTCTTTAAATCTCTGTCTAGTATAAAGCAGGAGAAATGACTCATTTTGGAGGATTTTTCTGATGTCTGAATGCCTGAGTTAAAATCATGACTCTGCTACTTACTGATTATGGAACCTTAAATAAGTTGTTGGATTTTTCTGAGCCTGTTCTTTTTTTGTTGTTGATGTGAAGATAAAATGAGGTAATATACTTAAATGGTTTGGTACAGAGTCTGGAGCTAGTAACTGTTGATATTAGTCAAATAATGCAAATCTCATGATTTCAAATAAAGTTAATTATATATAAAATCACTTAATCATAGGCTTTCATGAATGGGCCTATGTCTAATTACTGTGCCTATAGAATGAATCTCTTAATTATAATTTTGCAGTGATTCTCTTGGGTAGGATTCCAGACGTTAGATTGACATTTTAGTCCAAAAAAACCCCCAAGATTAAGTTGGCAGAGATAGCTTATGGTACATTAATATTACTAATAAGCGTTACTTATGTTACTGAATTAAGTTCTGGAAATACCAAGAGGGAAATTAACTGAAAGTACTGAATTCCAAAGCCCGTCTGAGCATAAGTACACAGAATGTCTTTAATTGATTTTATTCCTCTGGTGACTTCATTCAGTTTTATACCAGGGGCTCACTTTTTGTATTAGAAGAGGAGGGGATTAAAGTGAATGTCTTCATTTGCTTACCATGATACATTATTCTGATCAGAATTTTTTCATTAGCAGCATTCTTCAGAGCCAATGAGTATAGGCAGAAACCCAGTGAACATTTATTTTGTGGTTTTTGGTTTTCTTGCACTTTCCAGTGTAATCCTTTCTTTGAGTTCTTAAGAATTTTTTTAACCTGGGTCACTAGAGTACTTGAAATACTTCTGTATTTGAGAATTCCAGTTTAAGTAAATGTTGCAGCTGGGCTGAAGGTGTTCGTTTTGGAAGAGAGCTCACTGTAGCCTATAATAATGTGGAAGTGACATACCAAGCAATTTTCAGATTCAGAAAATTAGTTTTTACTGAGGCTTGACTCCAGAGACTCCTGCTCTAGCTCAGCTTGTGTGCTCATGGCTGGTGCTTTACCACTAGCTATATCTCCAATCCAGCTTTTGGCTAGTTAATTAGAAGAGGAGTCTTGGCAGACCTTTCTGCTCATACTCGCTTTTAAAGGCGGGCCTCCACATCTTAGCCTTTTGAGTAGCTGGAATTACAGGCAAGAGCCACTGGCACCTAGCAGGAAATTAATAATCTGTTCCATTAGGTTAACTGTAAGAATTAAAAACATTTAATAGGGTCCAAATATAGATTTGTTTTCCAGAAGTGATTGGTCTGATCATTGTTTTATGGCCCTGCCGCAAATGGGGGTAGACCAGATGATTTTATAAGGCTCACTTCCATCCTTTACAATGAAGTTTTACATGTAGGCCCATTAGGATTAAACAAGAAAGAGGCAGGAAAAAAAAGCAACATAGATACTGATGTATCCAAGCACTTGTCATAACAAAGCTATTGGTCCATTATTATAATACCCATTTTACACAGGACAAGGTGGGAATCCAGAAAGTTAACATTAACACCTCAAGTAAGTGGCTAAGTGGCTAAGGGTGGTTTGTGGTCACTCAGTTTAGCTTCTTTGTCTGCCTAACCCTAGTACATTAGAACAATAGAAAGGGGGGATGTTCTCATAGTTCTGGAGGCTAGAAAGTGAGGGTAAGGGGGCCAGCAAAGTCAGTTTTATAGTGAGGACTGTCTTCTGGCTTAAAGATGACCATTCCTGCCTTTATTTCTTTATATTTTGTGTCATTAGTGAGGCTTGAATTCAGAGCCTGGGTGCTGATCCTTTGCTTTTTTGTACGAGGCTGGTGCTTTGTTACTTAAATCACAGCTCCACTTTCAGCTCTTTGGTGGTTCATTGGCGATAAGACTCTCATTGAGTTTCCTGTGCTGGCTTTGAACCTTGATCCTCAGATCTCAACTTCCTGTGAAGCTAGAATTACAGGCATGAGCCACCAGCTCCTGACTGTGTCTTGATTACTGTCAGCCCTTTCCATCATTCTCCCCCATCTGTTCCAACCCCAGTCACCCTCCTCAAGTTACCTGGTTCTAGAAGAGTCAGGGTTGTATCACTCAGATATGACTGGGTCTAAGTCAGTCTTAGAATTCCACTCCAGTTCCAAGTACCTGTATCTGGGCCCGTGTGGCCAGCCTTAGCTACAAGTGAGGCTGCTGTTAGTTGGGTGCTTTCTTCCTGAGGATGAATGTGCTGTGGAAAGAGAGACTGGCATCCTGTGGCAGGATGACAATCCAGGAATGCAGGCCTTTCTGGTCCTCAAGTTGTCTCAAAATCATTGTTATCTACCAGTGGTGCCACGTAGGACTTGTGAAGAGGAAATGGTAGAAGCTAAACTGCCTGGAAGGGTTTGAATTGTAGGCTGGTGGAGAACATTGTCCCATCATCCTGTTCTCATATCTTGGATTTATTACTGACAATGTAGCTGCAGCTAAAACTTGAGTTTTCATCTCCCACAAGCAGAATCCCAGCATGCGTGATTAAAGAACTATGAACTAGGAAATGGTGTGTTGCATGGTCGTGTGTGTGTATGGGGTGTGCTTGCTGGTCCTGGGGCTTGAACTCAGGGTCTGGGCACTGTCCCTAAGATCTTTTTGCTCAAGGCTAGTGCTCTACCACTTGAGTCATAGCTCCACTTCCATCTTTTTTTTTTTTTTTTTTGGTAGGTTTTTGGAAATAAGAGCCATTCAGACTTTTTTTTTTTGCTGGTCGTGGGGCCTGAACTCTGGGCCTGGGCACTGTCCCTCAGCTCTTCAGCTCAAGACTAGTGCTCTACCACTTGAGCCACAGCGCCACTTCCAGCCTTTTCTGCCTATGTGGTGCTGAGGAATTGAACGCAGGGCCTCATGCATGCAAGGCAAGCACTCTACCACTGAGCCACCTTCCCAGCCCCCCATTCAGACTTTCTTGCCTAGGCTGATTTTCAGTACTCAGCCTCCTGAGAAGCTAGGATTACAAATGTGAACCCTGGCACCTGGAAAATAGTGTTAAAGTTGGAATCAGAGTTTCATCTTGTGTAATTCTTCTGAAAACATTTTATTTGTTTGCATTCTAGTCTTCTCTTTGAATTTGATTTACTAAATGTTCTGCAGGTTTATAAAGGCTGGCCAATTAGGAAAATCTTTGAGCATAATGGAGCCCTCATCCTGATTCTCAGATATGCTGCCATGAATTTAAAATCAATGTGTTTTTGCTGAAGACTGAGTCATTGGCAGAGCAAAGTGTTAGCATTTGAACGCATTTCAGAGATCTTCTGGTGTTGAGGATAGGATACGTTGCATTCAAGTTTATTAAAGGAATAAAACTTACTAGATAGAAAACTTGAATGTTTTATGTACATCTAAAGAAAAGCTGCTGCTTGATAAAAATTAAGATACTGAGAATTTTCCCAATTATTTAAGCTAGGTTCATGACCTCTAGTTACCTCCAATGTTCACTTGAACAGGCTGAAATTTTACTAATACTCTACCTTTTTATTAAACAACAGCCAGAATCTGTTGTTGTTGTTGTTGCTGTTGTTTTTGTGCCAGTCCTAGGGCTTGAACACAGAGCTCTGAGCATTGTCCTTGAGCTTTTTTGTTCAATGCTAGCACTCTATCACTTGAGCTATAGCTCTACTTAAGCTTTTTGGTGGTTAATTTTTCCTGCCTGGGCTGGCTTTGAATTAGGATCCTCAGATCTCAACCTCCTGACTAGCTAGGATCACAGCATTAGCTACCAGCACCTAGCTGCTTATGCTTTTTTTTGGGGGGGGGCAGTTCTGGGGCTTGACCTCATGGCTTGAGTACTGTCTTTGAGCCTCTTTGGGCTCAAGGCTAGCACTCTACCACTTGAGCCACAGCCCCACTTTTGGCTTTTTCTGAGTAGTTTATTGGAGATAAGAGTGTCATGGACTTTTCTGCCCAGGCTGACTTCGAACCTTGATCCTCAGATCTCAGCCTCCTGAGTAGCTAGGATTACAGGCATGTGCCATTGGTGCCTCGCTGCTTATGCTTTTTTTTTTTTTTTTGGTCTGGTCATGGGGCTTGAACTCTGGGCCTAAGTGCTGCCCCTCAGCTCTTCAGCTCAGGGTGAGTGCTCTACCACTTGAGATACAGCATCACTGCCAGTTTTCCAGTGGTTTATTGGAGATAAGAGTGTCATGGATTTTCCTGCCTGGGCTGGCTTTGAACCTCGATCCTCAGATCTCAACCTTCTGACTAGCTAGGATTACAGGCATGAGCCACCGGCGCCCGGCTCTGCTTACGCTTTCCTAAACATAGTTTTTTAAAGAATACAATGAATTTCATACTTTTATTTTTTCCCACTTTTAATATAAAATCATGCAACCATTGTGGAAGGTAGTTTGGAGTTGCCTCAAAAAAAAAAAAACAACACAAAAAACCAAAAACTACACATGGAACTGACCTGTGATCCAACAATACCAGTATTACACATTTATCCAAAAGATGATAAGTCAGGATACAATAAAGACACTTGCACACCCATGTTCATTGCTGCACTGCTCACCCAGATGCTGCAGATGCTGCACAGTTGCCTTTAGGACCTTTGCCCCTCCTAGAGATGTATGGAAAGTCCATAGATTGATAGCAGGTGGTGGTGGGAACGTCATGGCTCCTCTTCTTTGAAACTTCCTACTTCTCTATTTTTAACTTTAGCTTCCTAAACATCATCACAGGACATTTCCCTGTAGCAAATATCTTGGAGTAAATACAGCTTTGAAAGAGAACAGTGCTTCTTGGGAAAAGGAAATAAAGCAGCAAGCCTCTTCATCATGCTCATTCCTACCAGGCTTCCTCATCTGAAGTCAGCAGGAGCCCACAGCTTGCGTTCTCTTCTCTCTCTAGTCCCCAGGCCACTGATCCAATTGCAGAGAGGAGAAAATAGAATTTGGAATTCTTACAACATAAACAATTATTCATTGTTGGGAATAATTTATGAGAGCCATGTTGATGCCATTAATAATGATGTGAGAGTGGGGCCCACAGAAGTAGCCCAGGATGTGACAGTTTGAATATGAGCTCTATATCTCCACATGATTGGGAGATAGTGTTGTCCAAAAACGAGTTTTAATTTAGTAATCTCCTACAACAAGGATTTAAGGCCGCAAAACATGAAGATGTGTAATTAAGGCATCCCACTCAAGTTAATGTGAATGTGTTTGGTTTCTACACATTAGATATTATTTTGATTATAAGTGATCACCAGTACCTTTGGTTCCTTTATCTGGAAAATAATGGGATTTGGATTAAATTATATCCACAATTTGCCCGACTGGATGAGGGGATATGGGTAAGCTCAGATGGGAGACTAGGAATGTTTTGTTTATGCTTTAGGTGTTCAAATCTCTTCTGAACTCTTGATGTAATAATTCCATGGAGTTCACTTTTTTGTCAGTGATGGGCTTGGTGGGAAGGTTGAAGAGAGATAGACTTGTGATTGAAGAGTTTGGGGGGGGGCAGGGGAAGGTCACTCCAACATTCTGAACTTGTAATAGAGTTTTCATACTGCCTAAGGGTTGACTGAGAAGTAGGAAGATGCCAGGCATGGATGGCTTATACTTGTAATCCTAGCTAATCAGGAGGCTGAGGTCTGAGGAACATAGTTCAAAATTAGCCTGAAAGGCTATGAAACCCCCATCAACAATTTACTATCCAAATACAAGGTTGCAAAAGTGGCACAAGTGGTAGGTCACTAGCCTTGAGAGAAAAAGCTAAGGACTGGTGCTCAGGTACTGAGTTCAAGCATCAGCACAGACACAAACATTTATCACCATCTTGGTAGAGAGAATATAATAAGGTGAAAGTAAACTCTTTTCACTATAGATGATCCTATTATTAAATGGATTGTGAAGATTTCTCACAATTATAGCTTCTAACAAATAAAATATTTAAATAAGCAAAGTTTCCAGATTCTATTGTTACAGTACTCACACACATTTTTTATTTAAGTAGTTGTACAAAGGAGTTGTCATTTAACAAAACAGTTTATGAATCCAATATATCTTATTTTTGTTTTTTGTTTTTTGGGTCTGGTCGTGGGGCCTGAACTCTGGGCCTGGGTGCTGTCCCTCAGCTCCTCAGCTCAAGGCTAATGCTCTACCACTAGAGCCACAGTGCCACTTCTGGCTTTTTCCTTTTTGCTTATGTGGTGCTGAGGAATTGAACCCAGGGCCTCATGCATGCAAGACAAGCGCTCCACCACTGAGCCACCTTCCCAGCCCAAATCCAATATATCTTGATCAGTGTCATCCCTTTTCACATTCTCACCCGTCCCTCCCCTCCCCAATCTACTTGTTTGCAATTTCACTCTCTTCTCCTCTTCATTTGCCTACTCTTTTCCCCTTGACTACATCCCACCCCTTTCAAGTACCAAAATCCTGGTGTTTTATCTTGCTGAGCTTTGTGTTAGGCATTCTAAGGAATTATACTACTTGATATGAATCTACCCTATTACAGTTAATACAGGTATATACCCTAGCATAATGCCCAATGTGTCTTTAAGTTTTTAAGCTAAATCTAGCTTCTACATATAAGGGAAAACATACATTCTTTGTCTCTCTGGACCTGACTTACTTCACTTAACATTTTTTTCTAAGTGTTTCAATTTCTTTACAAATGATACAATATCATCCTTTGAGTAAAATTCATTGTGTATGTATCCCACATTTTCTTGGTCTGTTTGTCCATTGAGGGGCATTCTGACTGATTCCATACTTTGGTTATGGTGAATAGTGCTGCAATAAACATGGTTGTGCTGGTGGCTTTACTGTATCCTGGCTTTGTAATCTTTTGGCGTAAATTGGTTTCTCTCTTTCTCTTTTTTGGCAGTGCTGGGATTTGAACTCTGGGTCTTGAGTTTGCTAGCCAGATGTTCTACCAATTGAGCCTCACCTTTTTATTTCAGTTATTTAATTAATTATATATATATAATTATCTAGATAATTTTATATATATATAAAATTATCTAGATAATTATATATATATAATTAATTAAATAACTGAAATAAAAAGGTGAGGCTCAATTGGTAGAACATCTGGCTAGCAAACTCAAGACCCAGAGTTCAAATCCCAGCACTGCCAAAAAAGAGAAAGAGAGAAACCAATTTACGCCAAAAGATTACAAAGCCAGGATACAGTAAAGCCACCAGCACAACCATGTTTATTGCAGCACTATTCACCATAACCAAAGTATGGAATCAGTCAGAATGCCCCTCAATGGACAAACAGACCAAGAAAATGTGGGATACATACACAATGAATTTTACTCAAAGGATGATATTGTATCATTTGTAAAGAAATTGAAACACTTAGAAAAAAATGTTAAGTGAAGTAAGTCAGGTCCAGAGAGACAAAGAATGTATGTTTTCCCTTATATGTAGAAGCTAGATTTAGCTTAAAAACTTAAAGACACATTGGGCATTATGCTAGGGTATATACCTGTATTAACTGTAATAGGGTAGATTCATATCAAGTAGTATAATTCCTTAGAATGCCTAACACAAAGCTCAGCAAGATAAAACACCAGGATTTTGGTACTTGAAAGGGGTGGGATGTAGTCAAGGGGAAAAGAGTAGGCAAATGAAGAGGAGAAGAGAGTGAAATTGCAAACAAGTAGATTGGGGAGGGGAGGGACGGGTGAGAATGTGAAAAGGGATGACACTGATCAAGATATATTGGATTTGGGCTGGGAAGGTGGCTCAGTGGTGGAGCGCTTGTCTTGCATGCATGAGGCCCTGGGTT
>NW_012267258.1:5800999-5812891 GCF_000151885.1 Dipodomys ordii | reverse complement strand
ACACATACATATATAGCCAGTCCTGGGGCCTGGGCACTGTCCCTGGGCTGCTTTTGCACAAGGCTAGCAATCTACCACTTGAGCCATAGCGTCACTTCTGGCTTTTTTCTGTTTAAGTGGACTGAGGAATCGAACCCAGGGCATCATGCATGCTAGGCAAGTACTCTACCACTATGCCACATTCCCAGCCTTTACTTATTTTTTTGATAGTACTTCATGGAACTGTGTTCCTCTGACCTATGCTTCCTCTGTAGCGGGGGTAGTGGGCCTAAACCATTATACCTTTCTTATTGAGAGGAGGTCTTGCTAACTTTTTGCCCAGACCAGTCTGGAACCATGATCCTCTTAATCTCTCCCTCTCAAGTAGCTATGATTACAGTAGTGAGCTACTATATTTGATATATTTTAGCACATTTTTAAATTGTCATACCATGAAAAATTTAAAATTACCTTGGTAAAAAAACTTGGACTATTTTTAAAATGTCATACTTCATAATTGAAAATATGTTAGCTTTGACATGTCATCATATTTAAATACCTCTTATATTAATAAATGCTACAAAATTGTTACAAATATTTTTTTCATGTCTAGGTTATCAAAAAGATAACTTCTGTTTACTACATAGCTAATTTTATAGCAGATTATTCCCTATATTTACTTACCCCATTTCTCTTTCTTTTTCCTCTGTGTGTGTATGTGTGTTTGTGTGTATGTATGTATGTATATGTATGTGCATGTGCCAATCCTAGCAATTCAGGACCTTGGTGCTGTTCTTTAGCTTTTTTGCTCAAGGTTAGTGCTCTACCATTTGAGCTGCAGCTACACTTCTGAGTGTTTGGGGTGGTTCATTTGGTGGTTAAGAGTCTCATGGACTTTCTTACCCCTGCTTGCTTTGAACCACGCTCTTCAAATCTCAGCCTCCTGAGTAGCTGAGATTACAGGTGTGAGTCACTGGTGCCCAGGTCTTTTTCTTTTATTATTCTAGTACTATATATTTTGATGGCAGCCCCCAATTTTGATTACCTCTGAATAGATAGGCAAGATTACAACCACTGCAGCAATTTCCCTCTGTCTTGATTTATCTCCTATAAAAGCAGGAAAGTTGCCAGAGGACAGTGTTCCTGAGGGAGTTTTGGTGGAATCATAGGCTTCTTAACTTCAGAAGAAGCATCTCACTTTCGTTTTATTAAAAAACAAAAAAGTAGGCCAACTATGGCAGATCTTGACTATAATCTCAGCAACTCCGCAGGTAGCAATAGGAGAATCGTGGTTCAGAGCCAGCCTGAGCAAAAAAGTGTGTATTCTAATCTAAAAACAAGCAAAATCAGGAAGTGCTGGGGTTGTAACAGAGTGTAGAGCACTTGAGCCCTGAGTTCAAGCCCTAGTACTGCCAGTACCAGCCAGGTCTGGTGACACATGCCTACAATCCTAACAGCTAGGAGGCTGAGACAGGAGGATTGAGAGTTTGAGGCCAGTCTGAGGTACTTAGGAAGATCCTGACTTTTTAAATTATTATTTTTTATTTTGGTGATACTGAGGTTTGAATTCATGTCCTGGTGTTTAGCTTTGCTTAACTGGCCAATACTCTACCACTTGAAACATGCCTCCAGCCCTGCTTTTTGTTGGTTATCTTGGAGATGGAGTTCCCTAGACTTTACTCCTGGGGCTGTCCTTGAATTATGATCATCTGGATCTTAGCCTCCTGAGTTAGCTAATGGGCAAGACCCATTAATGCTCTCAGCAAGACCCTGTCTTAAGATCAAAACAATAATTAATGAAAAGGCTTTTTACCACAAACCGAGAATGGTCACTCATAGAGACTATAGTAGAGTTAATAGAGAGGCTCTAGGAGCAGGCAGTTTGTTGGTTAAAAGTGGAAAATGGAACTCTTAACAGTTCCCTGGATGAATATATCTTGTGTGTCTATCTGGTGTGGGGTTTGCCCCTTATAATTATGAAGTCATTTCATGTTGTCTGATGACCAGAATGATTCAACATTGAGTGTCTTGTATATGCACACACACACACACACACACACACACACACACACACACACGACTCAGATGAGCAAAGATTTCACATCCACAGGTGTTCTGTTTCTGACCCCATCAAATATTGTCAAAGTAATCATTTCAGATTCTGCCCCTTTCTCATTTTTCTAAACCACATTTACCTAAGAGCATTGGGGTAATTTATTTTCATGTCTGTCACTGTACTGGGGCCTTGGAAAGACCAAATGTTTTCCATTTATTTGACTTCTACCATTGTTAGAAATTACAGAATCTTATTATTACTGCCCATATAGAAATCAGGAGAAACAAATTTGATTTCCAGCATTCTCTTGTGGGTAAAAAAAAAAAATTCATGAATTGTGGAAAATTCCTATGCAAATGTCAGAACTGACAGAATAAATACAGGCACAAGCTCTTGCTATTATAACCATCTTTTTGACCTCATCCACCCTTTATATAGGCCAAGTAATGAGTGTTTGATATTTATGATAAAGCATATTACATTCCTTGATTAACTGAACCGTTCATTCCCCTTTTTTGTTTCATGTAGCCGTGTAAATAGATTGTTCTATTATCATTCTGGCCAAGAAATTTATAAAATGTATAAAATTATTCATGAAGATATTTTAAACTGGAGATATATTCATGTATTATTAGGTGTACTGAGCAGAAAACATTTCTTTTCACATTTGAATGGCAGGCACATGATTATAAATTCACTTCTTCCTGAATATTAATCGTCAACACCATATGGCTAGTGGATAACGCTCTGAGAGACAGCCAGGAGATGTAAATTCTTACCCTCACCATGAACTTTTTATGTGATTTTGTTTAATGTTTAAAACCGACCGAGTGACCTCTGAATTATAAAAATGAAATCACTTTTTCTGAGATATGCAAAAAAAAAAAAGAGTGGACTCAAAATCGGTTATTATTCTTCCTTCTTCTTCCTGGCTTCTCAGATCCAGAATCTTCCCTCTGTTCTGCTTAGCACACTTTTTTGGTTGTTATTATGCCAATCTTGAGGCTTGAACTCAAGGCCTGGGCACTGTCCCTAAGCTTTTGTGCTCAAGGCTAGCACTCTACCACTAGAGACAGAGTGCCACTTGTTGTTTTTTGGTGGTTAAATTGGAGATAAGAGTCTCATGGACTTTCCTAACCTGGACTTTGAACTCAGCCTCCTGAGATCTCCTGTAATCCTAGACATGAACCACTGGTGGTTGCATTTAGGAAACTTGTAACTCAAGCACCAGCCAATTCTGTTCTTGTTCTACTGATGCCAAGGGTGAGCTCACTCGCCTTGAGATTTCATGAGCCTTGACCTCGTGAACTTCGGGAAGTTAAGAGCCTTGTCCCCTCAAATCCTCACTCAGCCCTTGTTGCTGACTCACTAGTATCTCCATACCAGCCTGTCAGCACTGGTTGGCCACTGATCCCCATGGAATATGTTTGATGTTCACAGTCCAGGACTGGGGGTGCAGCTCAAGTGGTAGTGTCTGCCTAGCAAGCATGAGGTCCTGAGTTTGAACCCCAGTGCTGCAAAAATAAAATAACGATAATAATAGTGATTGTAATAATGATGTCCAGAGTTGAACTCATTATTCCTCTTCGCCATCTTCCTGTCACAATGCCCTTCCTTGCTGCTTTTATTTTTGTTGTTGTTCCGCTGAACTGGCACCCATTTCCCAAACTGTCTGCCCTACTTCCTCTTTCCATACCCCTTCTTCCTATTTTTGCACTTACCGATGGGCCACAGTTTTGACTTCTGCCTTCTGTTCTTGTTTAGTCCCCTCCCCTCTGTCCCAGACATCCCTGCCTCTTCTGCCTTGTTCCACATCTTCGTTTGATTTCACCCTTCTCAATTCTACCCTTTTTCATACCGTTGCCAGATTTATCCATTAAGAGCATATGTCAGACTCTGAAGTTTACAGTCCTTCAGAGACTTCACCAAGACTGTGAAAAGACCAACTGAATGCCAGGTGGTTTTTATTCTCCTAAAGGCAAGACAATGTAGCCAGGAGTTTACTTTTTTTTTCCCAGGATAAATTATGCTAAGCAAGATCCCACAGGGATCTTGAGAAAACTGGAAATACGAATCCACATATCCTACTAAGCAAATGACAACAAAGAAGAGAAAGAAAGCTTCGAAATAAGGAAAACTTGGTGTTGGATCTCAGCTCTACTGCATATAAGCTGTGGACTTCCAAAAAGAGGCCCTACTCTTTTTGCTATGTCTTCTCTCAAATGGGTGATGGTTAATAGTATTGAGTTAAGGATGTTGAGAATTACATAATATAACGCATGCAGTAGACCCAGCACAGTGTTTTGAATCTAGTAAACTGTGTTATCGCCAATTTGTGTGTATGTGTGCATGCCAGTACTGAGGTTTGAACTCAGACCATGGGCATTGTTTGGATTTTTTTTTTTTTGCTCAGGGCTGGCATTCTACCACTTGAACCACACCTCCACTTCCAGCTTCTTGCTGGTTGGAGATAGGATTCTCATGGGCTTTTCTGCTGTGACTGGCTTTTGAACCACCATTTTTAAATCTTAGCCTCCTGAATAGCTAGGATTCTAGAGGTGAGCCATCAGTGCCTGGCAGAATTATCCACTCTCCAAATCGTGGCCCAGGCAGATCTAGTGTCTTCCTCCTGTAAGCTGTCACAAACCTTTGGCTAGCTTTGTTCTAGAGCATCCTGCATGGTAGGAAAATAGCTAATATTTTTCCTTCTGTGCGATGAAGTGTTGTGGCTTCCTTCTGAATGGGTTCTCACTGGGATCGGTGTGTTTACAGAAGGAATGAGTTTGAATTTTCCAGCCTGAGGGTAGTGGACTTTGGTTGTTTGCATTTTGCTCTGCGCATAGATAAGCCTGAATGGTTGAAGATTGACACTGCGCGTGTTGGTCAGCACTCCAATGAGAGAGCCAGTCAAGGATAGGAGCTGCTCCTTTGCAAGGACAGGGTTGCAAGCATTGGTGGCAGGCTGCTCAGGGAAACTAGCTGCTTGCTAAATCCCATGGGTAACCCAGTGCAAAAAGGACAAAGGTTGTGGAGCAGAGCAGGGAGGGGAGGGCACTGTGGGTCACATTGGGACCTGTCTCAAGGGACTACACACCCTGTCAATCACTCAAGATCCAGTCATCTTCAGAAGCAAAACATTTTTTTGTACTTTTTAAAGTTCAGTGCTGGAATGTATGATCAGGAGCTTGCCTTGAACCATGCTAAGCCTGGATCGGTGTATTCTGGCTTGAAAAATGTGTCAGCGGCTTGTGCAGAGCTCTGAGAAGCCACAAAGGTCAAGGAATGCAAGATTTGAAAAAGAATGCTAGCCAGGTGCCCGTTGATCACACCTGGAATCCTAGCTACTCAGGAGCTTGAGATCAGAGGATTGGGGCTTGAAGCCAGCCCAGGCAGGAAAGTTGGTGAGATTCTTACCTCCAATTAACCACAAAGAGTTGGAAGTGGAGCTGTGGATCAAGTGGTAGAGCTCTAGCCTTGAGTGGAAAAGCTAAGGGTTAGTGTGCCTAGGTACTGAGCTCAAGCCTAGTACCATGACCAACAAAACAAAAACAAAGACAAGAAAATGAGAAAGTTTGAAGTCATAAAGGGCGATTTTGTGGTTTCTAGGTATATGGCAGATAACTGAGAACAGTGGTATTTTCCTATTGAAAAAAAATAGGAAAATTGTTTTGAATCATGTTTGTGCTGTACTGAGGCAGTTGATTGCTGGCAATCTGCCACTTGAACCACAACTCCAGCCTGGCATTTTGCTGGTTAGTGGGAGATGGAGTCTCTTGGATTTTTTTCTGCCAGGGTTAACTTTGAACTATGATTCTTCAAGTCCTAGCATCCTGATTAGCTAGACTTAGGCATGAGCCACTGGTGTCTGGCTGTATTGAAAGTCTGTGTGATTTATCCTCAAAAAGCCAAAAGTGGAGGTATGGCTCAAGCGGTAGAGCGCTAGCCTTGAGAGAAAAGCTAAAGGACAGTGTCTAGGCCTTGAGTTCAGGCCCTTGGTACTGTCACATGTCCAAAAATAAATCTCAATTCATTGCTAACAGACCGTTTCATTGATGAGTACAAGGAGTGATTTCTCCCTTCTAAGCTTTTTATGGCAGCAATTCTATCTTTAATTAAAAAGGCATTGGCATTTTCATTATGAAAATGTTTTTTTTTTCTGGATTTACTGCCCAGTCCATTAATTTAACTTTAGAATTGATTAGTGTTAGGCTGCATAGTTGTTTGTATACAAAAGCAACTTAGTTGGGAAAGAGGGGGAGAATGATAGAATGGGTACTGTTGATAAGATGCATTGTACTTATAAGCTGGTTTGTTGAGTGAAATACAACTACTTAAAAATAATAATAAAATGAAGGTAACAGCGACTTAAAGGTGATTTTGAAGTCTTTTCATTGACGGCATCTGTTTCTCCTCGGTTGGATCTAGAATATTGATGGATCAAGTTGTAGAAAAGTAAGGAATAAGCCTCAAAGAGTTTGACTTCCAAAACAAATACAGCAGGCTGGAGGCATGGTTCAGGTGGTAGAGTACCCACCCAGCAAGTGCAAGGCCCTACGTTTAAACCCAAGTACTTCACAAAAAAGAAAAAGCCACTGCTGTTGTTTGCTTCAGGGACTTGAGATCCTGAAGAGACATATGCCCTGACCATATGACTGTATGTTGCATACTTTTTCTCAAGCTTAGTTTCTTGTATATTGTGCAGTGTGGTGTAATAGTAATTAACCATAAGTATATTTTCCTAAATGTGTATTGACTGGCTTGAACTCAGGGCTGGGCATTGTCAGTTAGCTTTTCCAATCAAGGCTCGTGCTCTATTGCTTGAACCACAGCTCCACTTGTGGCTTTTTTTTTTTGGTGGGGGTGGGGGGGTGGTGTGGTTAATTGGAGATAAGAGTCTCAGACTTTCCTGCCTGGGCTGACTTGGAACCACAATCCTCAGATCATAGTTAGGATTCCGGGCATGAGCCATCCATGTCCAGTTTTAATGCTGGTAGTGTTGATATGTGGTTTACAATAGGAAGCTTTTCCCAACTGATCAACTCCCAGTACCTGAAACTTTTGTCATTTCTTTGCCACAGCTAGTCTATTCTACAGATCAGTGCCAGCTCTGTTGCATTCATTTGTCTTTTGGAAATATTTTCAAGGACTCTATACTGTACAGGGATAAGACCTCAACTTTAGTAGAAGTACAGGGCAGCTTTAGCTTTAATCTGTGTGTGTGTGTGTGTGTGTGTGTGTGTGTATATGTATGTGCATGTGTGCATGTGTGCACTTGTGGTACTAGTGCCTGAACTCAGGACATGTACTTTTACTTTTTTCACTCAGTGCTGGCGTGAGTCAGTGCTCCACTTCTGGCTGTTTGCTAGTTAGATGGGGGTAAAGAGTCTCACAGATTTATCTGCCCAGGCTGATTTTGAACCAGGATCCTCAGCTTTCTGAGTGGCTAGGATTACAGATTCTGTGAGCTAGCAGTGTCTAGTTGAACTGATTAATCACACAACTTCCTTGGGAAGGAAGGTCATTGTGGGTTAAGAAATACAAGTTTATAGCATAAATCTTCATAAGTTAAAGATGCTATAGGTAGTTTGTGGCTTTATGTATCTTTGATACCTGGGCTCCCCTTTTTAAAGGAAATGCTAATTCAAAAAATTACTTGCCGGGCACCGGTGGCTCACGCCTGTAATCCTAGCTACTCAGGAGGCTGAGATCTGAGGATCTTGGTTCAAAGTCAGCCCAGAAAGGAAAGTCTGTGAGACTCTTATCTCCAATAGACCACTAGAAAGCCAGAAGTGGTGCTGCTGTGGCTCAAGTGGTAGAGCACTCATCTTGAATTGAAAAGTGCAAGGACAGCGCCCAAGCCCAGAGTTCAAGCCCCACGACCAAAAAAAAAAAAAAAAAATTAAAGAAACTTGAGCTTTGAGTTACAATATCTCTTTGAATATATTGCATTGTATTCACAGAACACATTTATTAGGCAGACACAGAAACATGGCATAGCATTTGCTTCTCTAGATTATTATTTTTTTTAAATCCTGGCATGTGTCCTTTTTCTCTTAAACTGAAATAACATTTCTGTGACACCTTCTTCATTAGTTCTTGGCATAGGAAAGAAAACCATTTGAATATAAGCCAACCCTTAAAAATGCACTAATATCTTGAATTATGAGTTTTACTAAAAATACTGTATAAGCTGGGTCCTGGGGGCTCATTCCTATCACCTTAGTTACTCAGGAGGCTGAGACCTGAGAATCAAAGTCGATGCCAACCTGGGCAGAAAAGTCCGTGAGGCTTCTTTTTTGGTTGGTAGTAGGGCTTGAACTCTGGGCCTGGGCGCTGTCCCTCAGCTCTTCAGCTCAAGGAAAGCACTCTACCTCTTGAGCCACAGCGGCACTTCTGGTTTACTAGTGGTCTATTGGAGATAAGAGTCTCAGGGACTTTCCGGCCCAGGCTGGCTTTGAACCGGGATCCTCAGATCTCATCCTCTAGAGTAGCTAGGATTACAGGCATGAACCACTGGTGCCCAGCTCATGAGATTCTGATCTCCAGTTAACCAGCCAAAAGTTGGAAGTGGAACTGTGGCTCAAGTTGGTAGGGCACCACTACAGAGTGAAAAATCTAAGCAAGCGCTTAACACCCTGAGTTCAAACCCCAATATTGCTTCCCCCCTCCAAAAAAAGAAAATACCATGAAAGATGAGTGTCATGAGCAGACAGAACCCTAAAATAGGAAACTTGTTGCAATCCTGGCTTGTCTTATTTTAATTTAGTTTAATTTTTTTTTGTTGGTTGTGAGGCTTGAACTCTGTCTGGGTCTGGGCGCTGTCCCTCAGCTCTTCAGCTCAAGGCGAGCGCTCTACCACTTGTCTCAAGTCATTTTACAGGTAAACTTGACTCAGTCACCTACCACGAACCCCTTGCATGTCAAATGAAGCCTTCAACATCATGGCAGCCAATGGTGGCTTTTGATTTATGGGTGCCAAATGAAATACGTTTTCTACTCACATTTTTTATTAGTTTGCTAAAGGCTGCTGTAACAGTATCACCGACCAGATCTCTATAAACAAGAGATATTATTTCCTGAAAGTTCTGAAAGTCCAAAGTCAAAGCGTTCACATTTGGTTTTTGGTTTTTGTTTTTTTGAGGTCTCTCTGCGTGCTGTGGACAGTTACCCTCTCTGCACCACATGGCCTTCTCCCTATGCACGCACCTCCATCTCCTCTTGTGATCAGATTTCCTCCTCTTATTTAATATGCCACTCTGATTGGATTAGCTTCTTTAGTGGCCTCAGAATTTGATGTGTCAGCCTATAATCTAATTCATTACTCATTCGTGGACAGTTCCAGGTTCACCCTACCCCCAGCTTCCTAAGTGCAGTGGTACTGGATTCCTACAAAAACTCAAGATGGGGAAAAAATAGTAGTGAAGAGAGCCACTTAATAAAATCAAATAGCTTCTTCAGAAAACAAAACTTAGGGTGACTCTAAGATCCAGTCATACCAATCTTGGCTGTATTTACCCAAAAGATTGTAAATCAGAATACAGTAAAGACACTTGGGTATCTGTATTTAATACTACACTATTCACCATAGCCTAGTTATGGAAACAACCCAGTTGCTTTTTAATGGATGAATGTGTGTTCATAAATGTATATATATATGCACTATACACATGTATGCACACAATGTGCTTATGCATGAATATATACACATATATACATATTTATACACTATGTATATATAACATACTAAACATACATACACCTACACAATGGAATGTTGCTCATCTATCAAGAAAAATGATATGTCATTTGCCAAGAAATGTGTAGACCTGGAAAATATCACGATAAATGAAGTCAGGCTCAGAGACAAACAGCACATGTTTTCTGTCCTATGTGGAAGTTAGATCTAAATTGTAAACATATGAAGAAGCATAAATACACAAACTGACTAAAGTATGTATGTATGGTATACTCAGGAGTGGATTCCAGTAGTGTAACTCTCCAACTATACTTTCACTAAATGGATACTAGAAGCTGAAACATGTTATCTGGGACTGGGGGCGGTGGGGGCGGGGTGGGGGGAGAAGAGACTAAAGGGATGGGGGCAGATGGAGAGAGAGGAAGGGTAGGCAAAAGACTGTCATAATATTGAATGTATATATGTAAAAATGGGACCAAGTAACCTGACAGGCTGGGTGGGGTTGGGAAAGATAGGGGAGAATGATAGAAGGGGTGACATTGACCAAGATGCATTGTCATAGATAGAAATGGAAACCCCTTTGTACAACTACTTAAAGATAATTAAAAAAAAAATCAACTAGCCTCTGAAAACAGCTTTCCGCTTGTAATAGAATTGAATTGTTATGCGAAGTATTTCAGTCTATTTGGGCCCCCATCCCTCCCTCCCCCAGGCCCTTTGAGCTGGAGTTAGTCCCTCTTGCATAGAAGAAGGGAGAGCATTTTTGGCTAAGTGAGGTCACTTCTGCCCCTGAGAGTCCTGCCAAGGAACAAGGCTGCATCTGAATCGCTAACCAGGCATAGCTAATTTTTAGGGAGGTAAAAACCATTTTTCCTTCTTGTAAGAATTGCTGTTGTCTTGTCCATGCGGGCACACGAATGCTTTCTGGAGGCTTCCGCCCTTTGGCAAGGGCCCAGCTTCCTTAATGGGATGTGAGCCCAAGATTTACAGCAGAGCCCCGTGCTGGCCAGCACTCACTGGATTTGCAAACCCTTGGAGAGTTCAGTGCGGAGTGCGGGTCCAGTTCTAGGCCCAGCCTTTCAGCCCCGCGTATGATCTGGTATTCTGTTTCTAAGCTATGCCACAGTGGAGACATTCTTTCCCGAAGGACTTTTCATCTCTGAGTCCTTTCAGGAAATTAACCAGTCCATCAGAGAAAGGTTCATTTCCAGCCCTCCCCCAAGTACATTTTCACCTACGGATTTCTAACCACATGTGGTTAGCACTTTATTTACCCAGATGTGAGAAACCATTCATGTAACAGTCTCTTTGAAAGGGGCTCTTACCTGCCTGCAGAAAATCCCAGGGAAGACCCAGAGGTGGCTCATGCCCTTATTCATATAAATATTTCTCAGGCTTTGGTTTTGTGATGCTTAAAGACATACTGTATCGTATGGGTTTTGGTGTGTTGTGGGGAGGGGAGCGGAGGGGAGGGAATCAGAATTTACCCACAAATTTAAGAGGTAGCCTGCAGATTCTAATTTGCTTAGTTCAACATTGCCTAATAAGGGGATTTAAGTAACCTCTGGGGTAGGAAATTTAATGCTCAGATTTCCGGCAGCCATGCAAATCATACTCTCACTAAGTACTGCAGTACTTACTGAGTTCGCTTTATAGACATATTCTATTTGAAATTTAGAACTGAGGGCATTTTAGGATGGCCATTTCTCTCCTGTCCTGAATTAAGCAGGAGTGATGTGGAGGCATACATCCAAAATTAGCCTGCTGTATGATACAGTCCCATTGAAAATACATCAGTGTCTGGGTGCCGGTGGCTCAGGCCTGTAATTCTAGCTATTCAAGAGGCTGAGATCTGAGGATTATGGTTCAAAGCCACCCTGAGCAGAAAAATTCATTGGATTCTGTCTCCTATTAGCTATCAAAAAAGCTGGAAATAGAGATGTGGTTCAAGTGGTAGAGGGCTAGTCTTGAGCAAAAAAAGCTAAGGGACAGTGTGCACACATGTATACACGCATACACACAATTTAATACTGGCCTTCTTTCTTTTTTTGTTTTTTTAAATTTAATTTTATTTGTGAACATACTGTACAGAGGGGTTACAATTACATGGGCAGGATAATGCGTACATTTCTTATCAAGCATTGTAGCCTCCTCCTTTGTT
>NW_012267258.1:5793719-5800949 GCF_000151885.1 Dipodomys ordii | reverse complement strand
TTGTGAACATACTGTACAATTACATGGGCAGGATAATGCGTACATTTCTTATCAAGCATTGTAGCCTCCTCCTTTGTTTACCCTTCACATCCCTTCCCAGCCTCCCCCCCACCCCCCCGCCTTCTTTCTAGCTTGACATAGGATGAAGGAGAGAAAAACTTAGAAGCTCCTTCCTTCTTTCCTTTCTTAGCTTTCATTGGATATAATAGGAAATTAAAAAGCCAGGAGCTTGTGGTGACTCATGTCTATAATCCTAAACTACTCTGGAGGCTGAGATCTTAGGATCATGGTTCAAAACCAGCCTGGACAGAAAACTCCATGAGACTCTTTATCTCCACTGAAAGTGGAGGTGTGGTTCAAGTGGTAAAATGTTAACCTTGAGTGAAAAAAATCTAAGGAAATGAGGTGCTGAGTTCAAGCCCCAGTACCAATGTGCGGGTGTGCACACGCACACACACACACACACACATGCACACGCACACATTAACGTACTAACAGGATTTGGAGCAGTAGTTACCAACCTTGGGTGCAACTAGGAATTAGTCTGGGGACTAAATTTAAAATTACCAATGTCTGAACCCTCTCTCCTCGAGATTCCAGCACAGTTCTCTAAATTGCCATCTGGCTTAGGCTTTCCAAAATCTCCGCAGAGGACATTATTGCGCACCCAGGTTTAAGATGGCAAGAACTTGAGAGTCTCATGCAATCCTACCTGCAGAGAGGCAGTGACAGGAGAAAAACGGATAGCCCATTGGTTCAAACTGTATTTCTAGAGGAGGGAGGGAGTAAGGGGGGGGAGAGAGAGCCATGACTTTATAATAATAATTATTAATTTTTTTTGGTACCAAGCTTCTGGGCAATTCTGTCACACACCAAGAGTTTGGCAACTGATCTAAACCATTCCAGGCCCAAGGTAACGAAAAATGAGACCTGGGAAGGTCAGTTGATGTGATGGTATTGCAGAAGCAGGTCTGGGACTCAGATTCAGCCCCTCCTGCTGGTGTTCTGCAGCCCGGCACCAGCCCTTGTGCTTGTCTTTTATATTTATTGATGCCTCCTCATCCTTCAGGTGATGTTCCTGCCTCCAGGAGGCCTTTTCTGATTACTCATTCTCTCCTCCCATCCAGTCTAGGTAAGATTTGCGTTTGCGTTTGAACAGTACCACTAACTAATGTACCTTGTCCCTCACACTGTTAGTTCAAGGATAGGTTCATGGATGTTGTTTGTGTATGTGTGTGGGATCTGAGGTTTGAACTCAGGACCTGGGAGCTATCCTTGAGCTTTTTTGTGCTTAAGCCAGAAGTAGAGTTGTGGCTCCTTTTGATTTGATTTGATTTGGGTAGTGGTTAATTGGAGATGAGTCTCATGGTCTTTCCTGCCTGGGCTGGCTTCAAACTGCAATCCTCAGGTCTCAGCCTTGAATTTAGGGCCTGGACTGTCCCTGAGCTCTTTTTGCTCAAGGGTAGCACTCTACCATTTTGAGCCACTACTCCGCTTCCGGTTTTCTGGTGGTTGATTGGAGATAACAGTTTCATGGATTGTCCTGCTGGTCCTGACTTTGAACTGATCCTCTGATCTCAGCCTCCTGAGTAGTTAGGATTACAGGTGTGAACCACTGTTCCATCTTTTTTTGTGTGTGTCCTGTTATACAAAAATATATAAGGGTCCTAGATAATGTCAGTTGTGTTGAAGTTTCCTAAGTTTTAACTGATCAGTGAGGCCTTGCAGTTGGTAAAAATGGTCCATGTGTGAATGCCAGCTCCTGCCCGTGCTGGAAGAACCCAGTTCACTTCTGCATAAGGAATGAACATTCCTCCCTCATGCTGAATCCTTGGGTTTTCTGCTTATCTCATCCTTACTGGGGCTGGGCCTTCCTGAAATTCGTTGCCCTGGCTTGGTGATGCTATTCCGTCTTGATAGATTCGACTCCCAACTCATTTTCTACATCCAGTATTGAAAATTGGGTGCTTGAGGTTTAGAGCTTGATTTCTTTCCTGTCTCAACTTGTTCCTAAGCTGATTCTGGTCAGGCTGATTCTGTCCCAGGCTTAAGATACCATCTGTAGGCTGATGATGTCTGTCTGTCTGTCTAGGCTTCTTGCTCTGCCTGCTCTGCCTTTCCACTTGGTTGTCTGGTTCCGCCCTTCTCCCCTCTCTCCCTTCTCTTACTTCTCTCTTTTTTTGTGCTGGTTACTCTTTCTTGTACTGGTCCTGGGGCTTGAACTCAGAACTTAGGCATTGTCTCTGAGCTTTTATGTTGTTTTTGGTGTTGGTTGTGGGGCCTGAACTCTGGGCCTGGGCGCTGTCCCTCAGCTCTTTAGCTCAAGGCTAGCGTCCTACCACTTGAGCCACAGCTCCACTTCTGGCTTTCTCCTGCTTATGTGGTACTGAGGAATCGAACCCAGGGCCTCATGCATGCGAGACAAGCACTCTATCACTGAGCCACCTTCCCAGCTCTGAGCTTTTTTTCTTTTGCTCAAGGCTAGCACTCTACCACGTCAGCCACAGCTCCACTGCCAGCTTTCTTGCTGGTTGATTGGATGGCTTTGAACCATAACCTTCAGATCTCAGCCTCCTGAGTAGCTAGGATTACAGGTGTGACCACTACCTCCTTTGTAAAGGGTAAGAAATAGGAAGTTTTTATTGGTATCAGATTTGTACATAATTACCTTATGTTATCATAATTAGAAAATTAAGTGATGCTATATGACTTTGTTATGAAAAACTGGAGTATCTTTTCAGTTCCCCAGAGATGAGTATTCTCAACTTGGGGGTGTTTCTTTTAGTAATTTTCTGCCAACATGCTTAAATTGTCATTTATCTGTTCTGTTTTGTTTCCATTTTAGAGGGTGCTTAGCTTGCTTTCCTCTGCCTTTGCCCAGGGGCCCTTCCTCACATAATCCACTCTCCCTCCCCTTCCCCATTATCATTATATTGTAATTGTGTTGTGATTTTGCTAAGATCAATATTCAATGTTTATTGTAACTGTGTAATGCTCTCCGCAGATGAGCCACAGCATATAGAGTTTGATTACTTTTCCTCTCAAGACTATACAGTGGATCAGTGGATACTGATTTTTATTTCTTCATTTCTGATGTGGTTAGGAATCATTCAGCCTCAAACTCCTGGATGTGAAATCTCCTTATCCTATAATCCACCACACAGGAAGCTGTCCTGGCCATCCTTGCTGAGGGTGAAGGCCTTTTAGAGCTTTTCCCAATTTCCACATTCTGGACACCCCATAGAATTGGGGAACAGATCCCTTTTATCACCATCTCAAAGATTCCTTTGGCTTGGCACTTGTGTTACAGGCCTACATTTATGTCTTAACTGCTTTGCGACTTCATTTTGGTATAACATCTTTTTCCATGCTTTCACATGGACAAAGGGTATGAGTGAGAGAGGCTGTGGTGGTTCTTATTGATTTGGTGTTCGTTACTACTCCTGGGCCCAAGTAAGGAGTCAGTGTCCTTCAATGAGAGCAGCCTTTAACTACCTGTTAGATTTTTCTAGGGAAGAAATCCTATCTCAGAATTCTCGGTCCAAGGGTTCTTTTGTTAAATTCCTTAAGTCAGATTCTGATTTAGTATCTTTTGTATGAAAACTTTCTCTGGGTTTTTGTAGACCTTTATCTTTGAATCCAGTGTTTGTGTTATCTGTTTTGTGTATGTCTGTGTATGTGTACATACATGCATGTCTGTCCTGTTTATGTGTATATGCACATGCACACACACATGCACGCCATTTCTGGGGCATAAACTCAGGGCTTGCATATTGTCCTTGAGCTGTTTCTTTTTTTTTTTTCCTCAAGACTAGCTCTCTACCACTTCCAGATTTTTGGTGACTAATTGGAGGTAAGAGTCTCAGACTTTCTTGCTCAGGCTAGCTGAGCTCTGAGAATAGTGGATCTCAGCCTCCTGAGTAGCTTGGAGTACAGGTGTGAGCCACCAGCATTCGGCTATGTTGTCTGTCTTATAAGTAAAGAATCTGCAAGTTTTACAAGGCCTGGTACTTAGGAGCCCAAGGAACATGGTGGAATCCTAGTAGACACTCCCAGTCTCTGGTGTGGGAGCTGAAGATGAGGGACTGGGGAAACGCTCCTCAGAGTGGCTGAACTGGAAGAACCTGTGTAGCCAGCTCCTCAGCATGTGCACCTAATGACAGCCTCTGGGCTTTCCCAGGTCAGGATGAAGATTGCTCCAGCTTAGCCAGTTTCCACTTGCCTGTAGCGTTCTCAGTCTTCCAACCCGGGGACACTGTGTGCTTTCTTACTCTATTTGTCTTTCTTGGTTTACATTTTAGTAGAAGCAGAGATCAGTGCATGCATTTAGTGCTCCATATTTAAATAAAATATACTATGAGTTTTTGTTGTTGTTGTTTTGCTGGTTCTGAGGCTTAAACTCAAGGCCTGGGCACTATCCCTGAGCTGAGGATCAGGGCCTGGGCTCTCTCCCAAGTGCTGTACCACTTGATTCACAGCGCTGTTTCCAGCTTTTTGTGGTAGTCTCGCAGACTTTCCTGCCTGCACTGGCTTTGAACCATGATTCTCAGATCTCGCCCTCCTCAGTAGCAAGGATTATAGGCGTGAGTCACCAGTGCCCAGTTATTATGAGTTCTTTTTTTTTTATTATTATGAGTTCTTAATGACTATTTATATTGCATTTGAACACATATATGATGAAACAGATTTCTTTGATTCTTTTGTACTGCAGAGTGAGGGTGGGGAATGGTAGAAATTCTCTAGCCCAGGAGTTAGGAGGTCTGGAATTGTCAGAACTGACTATACATTCCTAGTTTGTCTATACAGATTCTTGAAATTTCAGCTTTCTCTCATCCTCATGAGATTCAAGTACTTCAGGGGCTGATTTCAAGGTCTGTCTTTACCCACAGGTTAATTTTATTTAGAAGAAGTCAGAGTATAATTATGTGTAATTGAACAGCAGAATAGTGAACAGAATTGGAGCAACTAGTCAGAGAAATGAGAAATTGATTGGCTGCTTCCAGCTGTAATCCCAGCAGCTCAGGAGGCCAAGATCTGAGGAGCAGAGTACCAGCTAGCCCTAGGGAAGAAAAGTCTGTTGAATCAGCAAAAGAGCTAGAGGTGGAGGTGTGGCTCAAGTGGGAGAGTGCCAAATTTGAGCTTGAAAAAGCCAGTACCATCACCGAAATATTAATTGTAATAATAAAGTAAAAATTTGAAATTGAAGTCTCCCTTTGTATTTCTTCTCCTCCTCCCTCTTCTTCCTCCTCTTCCTCTACCTTCACCTCCCTCTTCTTCCTTCTTCCTCCTTCCTTCCTTCTTGACAGTCCTGGAGTGTGAACTCAGGGCACGTATGATGTCCTTGAGCTATTTTTTTAAATTTTATTTTGCTCAAGGCTGGTGCTCTACTACTTGATCCATAACATCACTTCTGGTACACATGTGTGTGTGTGTGTGTATGTGTGTTAAGAGTCTCACAGACTTTCTTGCCTGGGCAAGAGCTTCAGATCTCACTTTCTTGAGTAGTTAGGATTACAGGCATGAGCCACTAGCACACAGCTGCTTTTTCTCATTTTTCAGTCCTTGCAATATGTGTAAAGTAAAATTTCCCACATATTGAAACCCATACTTCGTGAACTAGAAATGGTTAAAAGGTTAAAAATGCTGACTCTTCTCCTCTTCCCTACCTCTCCCCTTTTGGGACTTCCCCCCCACCCCCCATGACAGCTCATCTCCAAATATACTTGGCTATCTAAGACAGTTAGTTGTGAACAGAAGAATAGAAAAGATAATCACAAGGAATGTCTATCCCCCCCCCCCTTTGCTCTGTGCCTGTTCTTCCCACAGGAAGCTTGCCTTCTGTCAGAGCCCGTGTGGGGAGATAGGAGGCCCAGCTGGATTTTTCTCTTCCAAATTGGCTTTTCTCAGTCATGAGGGCAAGATAGTGACCATTGCCTGTCACTGTGGTTTTGATTGGGGGATTTGATCATGCTGCCTGTGGTCAGTACAGGGACTTGAGAGGTTAAAAAGGGGCTGCAAGTCATTTACCTTGGCTTGGGGCTTATAGACCAAGGAGGGGTTTGCTAGGGCTGTGCTTTGCTAGTTCATTTGGGTAGCTCATCCGAGTTGAATTGCTAAGGACAGCATCTGGTGACTTGAGACCGAATCTCCAGGTGGTTTGTTTCATGTTTAATTCTGTCACTGCCTTTTGGGGACCATGTGAAGGAAAACAAAGCAGAAAAGAATGTTACATTCTTTCTGTGAATTTTATTTTTGTGTGCTGGTTCCTGGGGCTTGAACTCGGTGCCTTATGCTCTCGCTTGGCTTTTTCCCTCCAGGTTAGCACTCTTCAATGTGAGCCACATCTCCACTTCCAGTGTTCTGATGTGTAATTGGAGAGAAGAGTCTCATGGGTTTTCCTGCTCCTGCTGGCTTTCAAAGTGTGATCCTCAGATCTCAGCTCCTTGAATAGCTAGGATTACAGGCATGAGCTCCTGGCTCAGCTTAGATTCTTTTTATTTTTCCTTATTGTAAAGGTGATGTACAGAGAGGTTGCAGTTACATAAGTGAGGTAAAGAATACATCTTAAAAATTTTTTTTTATTGTAAAGATGCTGTACAGAGGGGTTCAGTTACATGAGTAAGGCAATGAGTACATTTCTTGTCGAGCATTATAACCCCCTCCCCCGCCCCCTTTGCAAAGTTGTAAAGTTCATTTCCAATATACTGTATTGTGGGTATCATTGTTGCAATGGGTCATTCTGTGTCCTTGTTTCAGTATTTTGTTATTCCCCTTCCCCTCCCCAAATTAGATAAACGTATGTACAAGCGGCAGGACACCAAAATCAAGTACAGTGACAACAGGGGATCTACAATAGGGGGAAGAACATACAAAGGAAACAAAACCACATGGTACATTAAAAACAACAACAAAGAATGACTTCTTGTGTCCATATCTTGGGGTTCATTTCACTTAGCATCATCTTAGATAGTCATATGTATATAGCTTTTCATCTTCTGCTCATCTGATAAAATTATCCTAGACGTATACTAGTTATTGCAAATGAGGGAAACCATGGGACCTATATTTCTTTGGGTCTGGCTTACTTCACTAAATATGATTTTTTTTCTAAGTCTTTCCATTTCCTAATAAATGGGGCAATGTCATTCTTTCTGATGGAGGCATAGAATTCCATTGTGTATATATACCACATTTTCTTGATCCATTCATCTACTGAGGGGCAGCTGGGTT
>NW_012267258.1:5753665-5792170 GCF_000151885.1 Dipodomys ordii | reverse complement strand
CTATCACAGTCTATAACATATAACGGTGTACACACATACACCATACATGTGATCAGCAGCATGGGGATATTTAGTAGTGGTTCGACCAGATGAGTGGAAGTTCTTTGTTTCTTAAGTCCTGTTAATTTTGTCGTATCACCTAACATTTTGGATTTAGCATCCACTTATCAGGGAGACCGTGTACTGTTTGTCTCTTTGCTCTTGGCTTAGCTCGCTCAACATGAATCCCAGGGATTTAAGATCCTTCTTGTCTTCAGTCTTACTCCAGATCCACCTCTCACCTTTGTCACATCATCCTGTGCTCAGAAAGCAGGTGGAGCCTTTGCCTCCCTCTCTTTCTCTCCCTCTTAGATAATTCAAACATTATAGTTTGTATAATATATGTAGAAATGCTTGTTTAGTCATTTTCCCTTCTTTTCATCTTGCTGATTCATGTTAATACTTTGCCCTGTACCTGTCAGTTACCCTTCCTATTTACTTTTCTGCTCTTCCATCATATTTTGTGAGAATATGTAACAGGAATGTATGTTTCACTTTACAAAGCAGTACTTTCCTTAGCCGAGTGCTGGAGGCTCAGACCTATAATCCTAGCTTCTCGGGAGGCTGAGATCTGAGAATCATGATTTGAAGCCAGCTTGGTTAGGAAAGTCTGTGAGATCTTATCTTTTAAAACTAACCCCCCCCCCAAAGCTAAAAGAAGAACGATGGCTTAGGTGGTGAAGCATTAGCCTTGAGTAAAAGAAGCTCAGAGATAGTGCCCAGGCCCTGAGTTCAAGCTCCAAGATGGAGAGACACACACATACCTATAAGCCAGGTGTTGGTGGTTCAAACCTGTAGTCTTAGCTATTCAGCAGCTTGATTGCTGAGGATCCCAATTTGAAGCCAGCCTGGACAGAAGAGTCCGTGAGACTCTTATTAACCACCAAAAAGCCAGAAGTGGGGCTGTGGCTCAAGTGGTAGATCTACAGTCTTTTTTTTGGGGGGGGGTATGGTTGTGGGGCCTGAACTCTGGGCCTGGGCACTGTCCCTCAGCTCTTCAGCTTAAGGCTAGTACTCTACCACTTCAGCCACAGCACCACTTCTGGCTTTTTTCTTTTTGCTTATGTGGTGCTGAGAAATCGAACCCAGGGCCTCAGGCATGCAAGGCAAGTGCTCTACCACTGAGCCACCTTCCCAGCCCCTAGATCTACAGTCTTGAATTAAAAAAAAAGCTCTAAGTGAGCATTTTATTTTCAGTAGTGTCTTTAGTTGCCAAAGGAGATGGAGTTCAGAAACGTAGACGGTTACTGATAGAGGACCAGCTGGGAGGTGAGTGAGGCTGGGTTCACGTCTGGGCCTGGCAGTGTGAGAGGGGAAGGGGAAGACAGAGGGCAGGAATCTTAGCTCCACAGAGTAGCGTTGGGCTATGAGGGCAGAGGAGAGGGGGAGGTCAGGAGTAGCTGCTGGGTTTCGGGCTTGTCCAGTGGGGGAGGGTCTCCTAGGGAGGCCCCATCAGCGGTAGGGATGTGAGTCTGTGATAAATAGGTGTAGTGTCGGTGAGAGCTGGTTAAAGTTGTTTTACCTTCTTATGATGATCACTTAATCTTTATTGTTTTATTCTGCTTACTGAGCAATATATACTCATTATAAAAGTCGTAAGCTTAATAGCACTGAGGATCATTGTGTTCTCCTGTGTAACTCTAGTTCATACGTTTTAGGTATATGCTTCCAGATTGTTTGGTGCCTAGGCGTGCGCTCTCTCTCTCTCTTTCTCTCTCTCTTTTTCTCATACACACACACTCTCTCTCTCTCCAAATGTTTAGTTAATCACTATGAAGTCTTCTAAACTTTGATTTTTTTTCCATATTCTTCTTTGGATATGCCACTACCTAAAGCAAATAGATAATATTCTGTTATGTTTTGTAGTATCATCTGGATATTTGAGTTTTACTTAGACATTTTTTGTAGTCTGTCTTGAAAGCGCAAACATACTTGTATGTTTTTTTTTTTTTTTTTTGGCCTGTTTGCTTTTGCTTTTTGGTGCCTGTCCTGGGGCTTGAACTTGGGGCCTGGACACTGTCTCTGAGCTTTGGTGTGCAAGGCTAGTGCGCTGCCTCTTGAGCCCCAGCTCCACTTCTTGTATTGGCATTTTTTTTGAATGTGTATGGGAATAAGGTCCTAAGGTAAAATTGTGGATTCAAAAGGAATACTCAGACATTTTGCTACTACTACAGTGCCCAAAAGAGGGGCACTTTTTGCCTTTTTTTTTCTTTTATGACAGTACTGTGGAATTGAACTTGGAGCACTTGACTTTAGCTTTTTTTTTGTTGGTTGTGGGGTGCTGTCTCTGAGCTTTTCAGCTCAAAGCAAGTGCTCTACCACTTGACCCACAGCATCACTTCCGGTTTTCTGGTGGTTAATTGAAGATAAGAGTCTCATGGACTTTCCTGCCTGGCCTGGCTTTGAACCATGATCCTCAGATCTCAGCCTCCTGAGTAGGTAGGATTACAGGTGTGAGCCACCAGTGTCCAGCTGACCTTAGCTTTTTTGCTCAAGGATGGCACCTGTACCATCTGAGTCACAGCTCCACTTTCAGTTTTTTGCTGGTTAGTTGGAGATAAGAGTCGTAAGCACTTTTCTGCCTGGGCTGGCTTTGAACTGTGATCTTGAGATCTCATCTCCCTTAATTCCTAGTATGATAGGCATGAGACACTCTATTTGTTGTTTCTTGTTTGGGGAATACTGGGGATTGAACTTAGGGCCTCATACTTGGTGAGGCAGGAGCTCTACCCCTGAGCCATGCCTTCCAGTCCCTTTTTGAGTTGGTTATTTTCAAGGCAGTGACACACTTTATTCTAGGCCAACCTAGACTCTAGACTGAGATTCTCCTTGTACTTCTCTATGCCACTAGAGATGACAAGCACACCAAGCTGTGCCCACCATTTTTGCTTCCTCTGTAGCTGGGATGATGACTCGTACTACCACGCTCAGCCTCTGGTTGAGATGAAGTAATGCAAACTTTTCTGCCTGGGCTGTCTGTGAATCATGATATCTAACCTATGCTTCCTAAGCATCCAGGGTTACAGGTTTGTGTGCCACTGTACTTTTTTTTTTTTTAATACCAAGATATAAAAGAGGCTACCCTTTGCTGGCATATAGTAGGCATGCAAGAAATATTTGCAGGTGAAAGAAGTATTTTGTTGATTCAACAAGGAAATTTAAGGATGTTTCCATGTGATGACATCTGGTGTGTGTGTGTGTGTGTGTGTGTGTGTGTGTTGTGTTTTTTTTGGTTGGTCATGAGGCTTGAACTTTGGGCCTGGGCGCTGTCCCTTAGCTCTTCAGCTTGAGGCTAGCACCTTACCAATTGAGCCACAGCACCACTTCCGGCTTTTTCTGCCTATGTGGTGCTGAGGAATTGAACCCAGGGCCTCATGCATGCAAGGCAAGCACTCTACCCCTGAGCCACCTTCTCAGCCCGTTTTTTTTTTTTTAAGAACATTTTTGTAATTTTCTAAAATAAAATTTTCTTTACTAAATAAGATTTCCTGTTGGAACTGATGAAGGAGTCTTGGAGATTCAAAAGACCTCTTCTGCAGGGCACTGGTGGCTCAGGCCTATAATCCTAGCTCCTCAAGAGTCTGAGATGTCAGGATCGCAGTTCAAAGCTAGCCTGGGCAAGAAAGCCTATGAGATTCTTGTCTCCAGTGAACCATCCAGAAAGCTGGATGTGGAGCTGTTGCTCAACTGGTAGAACACCAGTTTGGAGTAAAAAAGCTAAAGAACAATGCCCAGGCCCTGAGTTCGAGCCCCAGTATTGGCACTGGGCTTTCAATATTTACTTATTATTTATTTTTTTCAGGTGGGAGATGGAGTCTGGAACCTTGTACAAACTAAGCGTGTCTTCATGCCTTCTTACTTTTGGATATAAAGTAGGCACTAGAGTATATTAAGTCTTCTAAAAGCTTTTTCACGGTGTTGATCCAGGCAGGCAGGCTCGTGGGAATGGGGAATGGTGGCTGGTTTTCGGGGGGAATCTTGTACCCTTGGCTAAGCAAATTTGATGAGGAATTGCATGTGGAGGGATGAGGGAAAGGAGATCTGGGAGTGTGGATTGGATTCATTTCATGGGTTTGGGAACGTGTACTGAAGCGGGAAGACAGGAGGAACAAAGAGTAGGCTTAGCAGGGAGAAGGCACAGTGGAGAGTGGACAGGTTAATGTTTAGTTTTGTTCAGGCAGACCCAGCACTAAGAATGAAGATCAAAAATCATAGAGGGGGGGAAGAGGGGTGTAGCTGAGGAGGTGGGAGGGAAGAGATGGTAGGAGAAAAACAAAGAAGGAGGCAACAATGCTGGATAAATGTACTCACTACCTTGCTCATGTACCTGTAACCCCTTTGTACAGAATTTTCACAATAAAAAACTTAATTTAAAAAATCATATCATAGGGGCTGGGAAGGTGGCTCAGTGGTAGAGCACTTGCCTTCCATGCTTGAGGCCCTGGGTTCGATTCCTCAGCACCACATAAGCATTAAAAAAAAAGCCGGAAGTGGTGCTGTGGCTCAAGTGGTAGAGTGCTAGCCTTGAGCTGAAGAGCTGAGGGACAGCGTCCAGGCCCAGAGTTCAGGCCCCACGACCAGACCCCCCCCCCAAAAAAAAAACAAAACCCATATCATATTCTGCTACTTCTTAGGTTTCTGCTTTTTTGTTTCTTCTTCAACTTATTTTTATCATCATAAAGTCTTACACATTACATACAGCTTTTTGTTTGCTTGTTTTGTTGTTTTATCTGTCATTGGGCTTAAGCTCAGGTCCTGGGAACTGTCTCTGAGCTTTTCTGTTCAGGCTAATGCTCTGCCACTTTGAGCCACAGCTCTACTTTTGGTGTTTTGGTGGTTGGAGATAAGAGTCTAACTGACTTTCCTGAGAGCCAGCCCAGGATCCTCAGATCTCAGTCTCCTGAGTAGCTAGAATCACAGGCTTGAGCCACCAGTGCCCAGCTTTGTTTTTTTGGTGTGCAGGTAGGTACTGGGACTTAAACTTAGGGCCTGGATACTGCCTCATAGTCTTTCACCCAAAGGTAGCTTTTTGCCACTTGAGCCACAGCTCCACTTCCAGTTTTTTGGTAGTCAATTGAAAATAATAGTTTTAAGACTTTCCTGCCCAGGCTGACTTTAAACCATGATTCTTAGATCTCAGCCTTCTGAGATTATAGGTGTGAGCCATCATTGCCCAACTAGTGAACATTCTTTTAATTATTTTGTATAATCACATTCTGTACTCTCATACTATTGTAGTCCAAATGATTTAAACATTCAGGTATTATTTACTTGTAGTCAAATTATAAGATCAAGGGGCCTGAGTGACATTCAAACTTTATATTTCCAAAGTTACCATTCAGAAAACTATGACCTGACATTGCCCATGTGTGCAGTTGTTCCAAGAACCTTTGCTATATTAGTTCTTAATAACCTTTTTTTGGTGCTGGTAGTGAAGCTTGAACTCATCTTGAACTTGTGTTCTCACTTAGCTTTTTTGTTCAGGGCTGGTACTCTTCCACTTGCGCAACTGTTCCACTTTGGGCTTTTTGCTGGTTAATGGGAGATAGGAGTCTCATGGACTCTGCTGCTTGGGCTGACTTTGAACCTCAGTCTTCAGATCTCAGTCTCCTGATTACAGGCATAAGTCACCAATACCAGGCAGGTTTTACTAACTTTTCTTCTACCAATTCAGTAACTAAACATGGTATGTGAGTTCTGATTTTTATTTCCATTTGCCAAATTTTAGTATTCACTCACAGGGTTAAAATTTATTTGTAGCTGTTCACTAGAGTAAATGTTGATACAGTAACACTCATGAGATGGACAGTGAGAGGAACTGATGTGTGCAGTAGGAGTCTAGCGTGTCCCTGCTCTGGTCATGTGTCTTCTGTTCTGGGTAAGAGGCCTGTGTGAATATGGAAGGCTTCCATACGTGGGGTTTTGAATGTCTGTTATTGTATGTTGTTGGATCCATTCCCTGTTGTTTTTCCAATCAAGACGTCCAAAAAGCAATGGAAAAACATTTCTGGCAGTTCATTTAGTTGTAAAACCTGATAAATCTTATGCATTGCAGCAATGTGACCTGAACCAACACAAGACTCTGTATGTGTAATGTCTCCCACCCTGCCCCCAGAGTGAAGCTCTACATGTGGCTGTAATGGGAATTTTTGGTGAGAGGTGCTGTTCTACACCTTGTTTCAAGTATACAGCGGTAGACAGTGCATACATGTGGAGGGTTATTTTGAGTTCCAAATTCTCAAGCATACCACTTAAAGCATGAAAGGTTTGGTTGAATGTAGACACGTAATTTTTTTTTCCATGCTGGTACTGGGTTTGAACTTGGAACTTCTTGTTCATGCTTGGCTTTTTCCTTTTAAGGCTGATATTCCACCATTTAAACCACAGCTTATATTCTGTGTGTGTGTGTGTGTGTGTGTGTGTGTGTGTGTGTGTGTGTGTGTGTGTGTGTGTGTGGTTTATTGGAGATAAGAGTCTCATGGACTTTCCTGCTGGGGCTGGCTTTGAATCACAATCCTCAGATCCCAGACTCCTGAGTAGCTAGGATTACAGCTATGAGCCCTCAGCACCTGGCTATCTATGTTTAATTTCTCTTCCTTCCTATGCCATAAAAGTTGATTTTGGAACTGAGGCCTTCCTCTGGTAGGTTAAGCATGGAGCTGTGATTCAAATGTGCTTTGAGTTTTTATAGTTCGTAGGAATTTAGAGTGGTGTCCTGTTTTGTTGCTGGGGCATATATAATCGCTAGCATCTGGCAAGTGATTGATCAGAGACCAGAACCAAATTTCCCCTGAACCATAGCCAGCTACAGACTCAAGAGTTTATCTGAAATCTTCAAGGGTCCTGAAAGACCGGAATCATTTGAACTTGAAAAAAAAAAAGATAGCCTTCCAAGATATGACTAGAGCATATTTTCTATAATTAATACCACTTGTCTTTTATAGAACAGCAACTATGTAAGCCAAGCTTTTTAAGAAAAACAAGATCAATTCAGCCTTACTCTTCAGTTATGTGATAGGTGGTTTTGAATGTAAAGGTGTTGGTTAAATGCAAGGGTGCCTCAAATTCATATGGTGTTAAAAAGGTCACAATGTTGTGTAGATAATTTAAAAAAAGAATCAAGTTGGAAGACTCACACATTCTGATTTAAAAACTTGTTGCAAAGATAGTGCAATCGGGGTGGGGAGGAGCTGGGAAGGTGGCTCAGTGGTAGAGCGCTTGCCTTGCATGCATGAGGCCCTGGGTTGGATTCCTCAGCACCACATAAGCAAAAAGAAAAAAGCCAGAAGAGGTGCTGTGGCTCAAGTGGTAGAGTGCTAGCCTTGAGCTGAAGAGCTGAGGGACAGCGCCCAGGCCCAGAGTTCAGGCCCCATGACAGGACCCCCCCCCCCAAAAAAAAGATAGAGCAATCGGGAGAGCATAGCACTAAGACAGGAGCCCAGAGTCCAGATGTAAATTTATACATCTATGGCCAAAAGAGTTTTCCTGAAAGTGCACAACGTACACACATAGAGGAATGAAGCGTCTCTTCAACAAAGAGGGTTGTGACAACTGGATTTCTACACACAAAGAATGAGGCCAAACCTCTACCTCAAATCATACAGAAAACACATAAGAGCCAATCAATAAATTATAAGGGCTAAAATAATAAAACTCTTAGGAGAAAACATAAACACAGGTCATCGTGACCTGGTTTGGCAGTAGGTTCCTGGACATTCGCAGCAAACGCGTGAACAACAGAAGAATTTAAAACAAGTTGGTTGTCATCAGCACTCAGAACTTTTGTGTATCAAAGGTCATTATTGAGTGACAATGTAGAATTAGGAATAATATTGAGACGTCATGGATCTCTATCTGATACATGAGTTTGGTGGTTCTGGGGTTGGACTCAGGGCCTTTTGCCCTGTCACTTGGCCTGTTTTGCTCAAGACTGATGTTCTACCACCTGAGCCACAGCTCTGTACATCCTTTTGGTACTGAATTGGAATAAGAGTCTCATGGGGTTTTCCTTCCTGGGCTTGCTTCAAACCTTAATTCTTAGATCTTGGCCTCCTGCGTAGCTAGGATTTCAAGTGTGTCACCAGCACCTGGCTGTTTTGAGATCTTGGCACCTTGTTGAGTACTAATTTTTCTTTCCAAGTTTACCTTGACTGCCCCTGCTTTTAAGATAGTTGAGCTAATTGAACAAAGTTTAATTTAAACTTAGACAAGGGTAACATTAATTCAGCAGATAGATTTGAATGGACACTTTGTCCTAAGCACTCATGATTTTACTTCCCTCAAATGTGACTTTACTTACAGTGATTTTTGGTTGGGTGTGGGAGAATTCAGGACCTAGGTCTGTCCCTGAGCTCTTTTGCTCAAGGCTAGCATTCTTATCACTTGGAGTTACAATGCCACTTTCGGTTTAGAAGTGGTTGTTAATTGGAAATGAGTCTCACAGACTTTCCTATCCTGGCTGGCTTTGAACCACGATCCTCAGATCTCAGCCTCCTGAGTAGCTAGGATGACAGGCGAGAGCCGCCAGCTTCAAATGTGACTTTGACAATGCGTCTCTCACTTTCTTGAGCCTGGATAAATCTTTACAGCCCAACTTGTTACTGGCATGCGCTACAATGAACTCCCTCTCCCCTTCCCCCCAAATGCTCTGTAGTTATTTCTGGAATGTGAACTCTACATCTAAACTGGTCTCCATGGAATTCTTTATCTTCCTCATTTTGAGGAAGTGAAGATCTTTCCCTCTCTCCCTGCCCAGCTTCTTTTTTCTCAACAGAGATAATTCTGGAATTATTTGTCCGACTTCAACTACTTTTTGTTGGGGAAGGAATGAGGGAGGAGGGAAAGAAAAAAAAAGGTCATTCATGAAAATCTAAACTTTGTTCGAATAAGGACATTTTTGGCTCTTGGCTGGGGTCCAGTAGTATGCAGTTAGAGGCTTAGAAGACTCAGCAATTTAGAACAAATGCTCATTTGCCTTGTACTATGGTAAATAAATAATGCCTTTTTCCGAAGGTTCTGAACTCCTATTGAGCTTCCCTTGTTAAAATGGGTTATCACCAACTCACCTACCCCAAGCATGGGGCCATTCTTGATGATTTCATGACCCCCATTCTCCAGCGCTCACCAAACTTCATCCTTTTTATTTTTAATGTCATTCTAAGTATTTTCTGTCCAGAGTGCATATCCCTCACTAGACCCTTCAATTTTTATTTCTTTGGCACCGTTTATATGCAAGATGAGGTCACTGGCCCCAGTGCCATGTTCCTAAAGCATGGTACATGTCTCATAGAAGTTAATCAAGCCAGTGCTGGTTGGCTCGTGCCTGTAATCCAAGATAACTCAGGAGTGAGATCTGGAGATCGCAGTTTGAAGCCAGTCTGAACAGAAAAGTCTGTGAACCTGTATCTCCCAAATAACCACCAAAAAAATGGTATAAAGAAAAAGCCCGAAAACTTACTGTAGATTGAAGCAAAACTGACAGCACAGAGTTGTAAACAACTTTAAGTCACTGGTGTGTGTGTGTGTGTGTACATGTCTAATGACTGGTTGTTCACAATGACCTGTGATGTAGATACTGTCTGCATTTTATTGATGCAAAAACAAGAGACATAGAATTATGAAACGTACTCAACACAAGATTGGTCTATGTTTTGGTCTTCTGACTCAAGTTCAATGCCATGTATAGTAGAACACAGCCATTTTTATCCCTTGCTAGAAACCTTTCCATCTTTGTATTTTATAACCCACAATTATTAGTAGTATTAATATTATTTTCATGCTGGTCCTGGGGCTTGAACTCAGGGCCTGGGCTCTGTCCCTGAGTGCTCAGTGCTAACACTCTAACCACATGAGCCACAGCTCCACTTCTGGCTTTTTGGTGGTTAGTTGAAGATAAAGAGTTTCACAGGTCCCATGAGTGACAAGGAAAAAAAAATCAAATGTGCTTCTGTAGACAAACACAAATATATGAAAAGAAAAAAATTTGGTAAAAAGAAATCCCCATTTTGCTAGGCAGCAGTGGCTTACACCTGTAATCCTAGCTACTTAGGAGGCTGAGATCTGAGGATCATGGTTCAAAGACAGCCCTAGCCAGGAAGAGTCCATAAGATTCCACTAGATAATTGGAAGTGGCACTGTGGCTCAAGTGGTAGAGCACTCGCCTTGAGCTGAAGAGCTCAAGGACAGTACCCAGGCCTGGAGTTCAAGCCCTATGACTGACAAAAAGAGAAGTTTTCCTGGGCTTTCCTGCCCAGGAATCATAGTCCTCAGATCATAGCATCCTGAGCAGCTAGGATTACAGGAGTGAGCTGATGGTACCTGGCTCTGAAGAACATTTTGATTAGGTCTTTCATTTGTGACTGTTGTCAGTAAATTTTATGCATTTTCATTGTTCTTTTACATGTGTCTATTATATCTCTGACTATATATTGAAGCAGTTATTTGCAGATGCTATTTTACTCATATTTACAATGCTGTTTTAATTCCTAATTAACTTTAATACTAGGGTGCCCATGGAATTATTCATAATCATTCTCAGACAAGATTAATGGATTCAAAAGATAATCAATTTTGGAACCGAGCAGGTTCAGGTTCCCGTTGCATAACTTTTTGGAGATTGCCTTGAGGTGCCTAACAACCCTAAAATATTATCCATCAGTGAAATAGGCACACACAAAAAAGATTAAATCTGAGTGCTAGTGGCTCACATTATAACAGGACTAATTAGGATCAAATATTCAGAAGTGCCAGCCACAGATGAATATGCTCAGTACATTTCCATTCCAGTTCCTCACACCACTGAGCCTGTGTGCATGAATGTTCTTTGCAGAGTGCTTTATTTTTCTTACGACATGGTTTTGAATGGTCATGTCTATCTTTGCACAACCTCATGAGATTACCAGAGTAATGTTATCACTAGCATCAGATAAATGGAAAGTAAGTAAACCCAAGATTATGTAATCAAGCAGCAGAAGAATTATTGAGTGAGAACCGGAACCTATTCAGTGCCCTTAGTTTATAACTAGTGCCCTTTGTACTGTGACGTGGTATGTGTGTGCATGCATGCGTGCCTATATGTGTATATATGTACATATGTATATATATATGTGTGTATATATGTACACACATACATTTACATATATGTACACACATGCACATAAATATATTTGTGGTGCTAGGAGTTGAGTGCGAATGTTAGGCAATACACGCTCTCTCTGTGGTTCACCTCCAGTTCATGTCCTTTTATAATCTTACCTGTTCTTACTCATGTATTTATGGTGTTTCTGATTATCTCAACGGCTACCAATCACCATAATAAATAAATCATGAGAACCCAGCCCATCTATCTGCCATGTGGTGCTCTAAGGTTAGATAAATATCCCTGCCTGATTCTGGTTACCTTCCTCTCTGGGGCTCTGCTTTATCAAGCACTTTGGTTTTTGACCCATGAGTTTGCTGCTGTTTTCTGTTTTCTGATGGGTGAGCTATAATTATCTAAGTTATAAAGTTGGAGATAATGTATCTTCTTATGGGCATGGTATAGGTTATCTCTCAGTTTCACAATCGGGATAGTAGATTTTTGTTGCTCCATTTTTAATCGGTGGATTAGGTGACCATGTGCAGTGCGTCTTTTGGTTCATGTCCTCATAATGTTAACCTATTACAATGACCAGGCCTCTAGATATTTTTATGGGGCCTCTGATTTTAGAATGCGAAATAAGTGAGTCAGAGCCAGTACTGCCTTTATTGATGCTTGAGTGTTTCAATCTTATTATTCTAAGATTTAAAAAATACACTCTCTCAGCCAAGCTTGATGGTTCACCTGTAATCCCAGTTCTCAAGGACTGGCACAGAATTACAAATTTTGGGAATGTCTGGGCTGTACAGAGAGATCGTAGCTTAAAAATCCAAAAGAAACGATTGAATGAAAAAATAAACATACCTACACCATCCCTCCCCTTCTCTGTGATTCTGGGAATCAAGTCCAAGGCCTTGAACATGCTAGGCAAAGCACTCTTTTTTTCCTTTTTTTAGTGCTGGTGCTGGAGTTTGAACTCAGGGCCTAGATGCTGTCCAGGCCAGAACTCTTACTAGTTAAGTTATAGCTCCACTTTTGGCTTTTTGGTGGTTGATAGGAGATAAGAGTCTCACAGACTTTCCTAACTAGACTGGTGTTGAACCTTAGTCTTCAGATCTTAGCCTCTTGAGTAGCTAGGATTACAGGTGTGAGCCACCAGATCCAGCTTCAAAGCTCTTCTTAAACTTTTGTTGTATTAGAGTAGTTTTCCAGACTTGTGGGCCTGAACATGTGACAGAGAGTTCCCAAATATTTTTATGTTCTAAGTGCGGAAATTAAATGAACTAATGATACAGTTCAAGATAGTACTTACTTTTTTTTCTAACACAGGAAATATATACAGTCTTGAAAATACATTTGAAAGGCACACACAAAAAAGCAAATACATTTTAAAAGATATTAAGAAAAGCTGATTTTTTTTTTTTTTTGTATGTCATGGGGCCTGAACTGTGGGCCTAGGTGCTGTCCCTCAGCTCTTCAGCTCAAGGCTAGCGCTCTACCACTTGAGCCACAGCGCCATGTCCAGCTTTTTCTGCTGAGGAATCGAACCCAAGGCCTCATGTATGCAAGGCAAGCACTCTACCACTGAGCCACCTTCCCACCCCCAGGAAAAGCTGATTTTTAATCAACAAAAGTAACATTTACCTTTTCAGAATCCCTTCCAATTCTATTTTAACCTAAAGACTTCAAAGTGCCACCTTAATTTTGACTATTTTATTTTTGCTAGTACATGATTTTTTTTTTTGTTTTGTTTTGTGGTTGTGGGGCTTGAACTTGGGGCCTGGGCTCTGTCCCTAAGCTCTTTTGCTCAAGGCTAATGCTCTACCACTTGAGTCACAGATCCATTTCTGGTTTTCTGGTAGTTAATTGGAAATAAGGGTCGCACAGACTTTCCTGCCCGGGCTGGCTTTTAACTGTGATCCTCAGATCTCCGTCTCCTGAGTAGCTAGGTTTACAAGTGTGAGCACTGGGGCCAGGCATGATTTTTTTTTTTTTAGGTCAGATTACCAGAAATGATAATTCCACAATTTCTGGTGCCCTGCAATAATGGAAGCATAATTATCATATTAGCATCAGAAGTCTTTTGCCATCTCAGTATGATATTAGGTGGTGAGATGACCAGCTGTGGCTTTGTTCTACCTGATTGGTTGTTTTCATGAAGCCATTTCTATTTTGATTCACTGAAAGTTAGCTTTTGGCTCTGTGTGGACATGAACCAGGAAATCTGTTCATTTCCATTACCAGAAGAATAGCTAGAACTATAAATACTTCCTTTTTTCTCTATCACAAATCCTTTCAGGCAGCATAGATACCTTTAATTTAATACAACATCTGGATAATAAAGGCATCTTGTATCTCCCCTGTCTACAAGCAAAATGCATACTTTGAAGGCTTTCGGATTCCCTTCCAAAGGGAAAGGAAGGAAAATCAACTATTACAGCTCTGTCCATTAGATACAGTGCACATAACTTGGTTATAAAATTATAGAGAAAGGGTGACATCATTCTGACATCTAGCTATCAGTTTTATAGTACTCATATCAAACTGTATATAGGCATTACATTTTATTGGCTTGCGGTTTTGACATAAAAGAATATATCATAAATACCATGATGGGATTTCTTCCCCCCTCCCCCTCCCCTTCCCCCTCCCTTTTTTTCTTTTCCTTTTTCTGTCCCTCCTTTTCTTCTTTCTTCCCTATCCCCTTCCCCTTCCCCTTTCCCCCTTCCCCTCTTTTCCTCTTCCTTTTTTTTTTTTTTGGGTCCGATCGTGGGGTCTGAACTCTGGGCCTGGGCGCTGTCCCTCAGCTCTTCAGCTCAAGGCTAGCGCTCTACCACTTGAGCCACAGCACCGCCTCCGGCTTTTTGCTTATGTGGTGCTGAGGAATCAAACCCAGGGCCTCAGGCATGCAAGGCAAGCGCTCTACCACTGAGCCAACTTCCCAGCCCATCCTCTTTTCCTCTTTCTTCCCTATTCCCCCTGTCCTTTGCTTTCCGTTCCCTTTCTTCCATGCCAGTACCAGGGCTTGAACTTAGGATCTCACAGCCTTACTTGGCTTTTTCTCTCAACGCTGGCATTCTACCACTTGAGCCACACCTCTACTTCCAGCTTTTTGGTGGTTAATTGGAGATGAGAGTCTCCCAAATTTTCTTGCCCATGGATCTTCAAACCTCCATCTTCAGATCTCAGTCTCCTAAGTAGCTGGGATTGTAGGTGTGAGCCACTGGCACTGTGCAAGACCTAGTATGTTTACCAGCATGGCGTTATCCATGGATGAAACAGTTGCTGAAGATTTTGGGTATCCTTACTAAGCTTGAAAGCATTAAATAATGTCGACTGCAAGTGTACTGCCTATGCTAAATATACATAGTTGCTTCTGTGGGCTATTTTAAATAGAGCTATGCTTTATGCCTCCTATTGTATTCATTTATTTCTCCATTTATCTTCAGTGTTGGAAAACTTTGAACGGACAATCATCCCCAATTGTGGATCACTGGAGGGTCAGCAGGATTTCCGAACCCCGGATTTTGTGAGTACTGCTGCTTCATCTTAAATATATTGCTTAGCTGGAAGTTCCTACCCAAGGGAGAGGGAAAGGTTCCTTCAGAGAATTCTCCTGTTCACTGGCTGCAGCTGTAGCAGGGGCTGTGTTAAAGGCTGTGGTGTCTGAGTATCTTGGCATTGCAAGAGATAGGAAGCTAGTTTTCTCACTACTCTGAGAACTGCAAATAGAAACTCCTTCAGGAGTAAAACAGAAACGTGTTCTCAAAACTCCGACTTCGGGAAGGTGGCTCAATGGTAGAGCGCTTGCCTTGCATGCATGAGGCCCTGGGTTCGATTCCTCAACACCATATAAGCATAAAGAAAAAAGCCAGAAGTGGTGCTGTGGCTCAAGTGGTAGAGCGCTAACCTTGAGCTGAAGAGCTGAGGGACAGCACCCGGGCCCAGAGTTCAGGCCCCAAGACCAGACCCAAAAAACAAACAAAAAAACTTCATGCTGGGTTCCACACTGGGTTTCACACTGGGTTCCAGTGTGATCCTTGCTACTCAGGAAGTTGAGATCTGAGGATTTGGGTTTGAGGCCAGCCCAGGCTCTTATCTCCAATTAACTTCCAAAAAACTGGAAGTGGAACTATAGTGCCAGTCTTGAGCAGAAAAGCTCAAGGACAGTGCCCAGGCCCTTTGTTCAAGCCCCAGTACTGGTGCAAAATCACATTCATGGATTGTGCTGCTTCCAGTTTTTGCTCTTAGTAACTCTGGACCTCGTTCTTTATTGAGCACATAGCCTGTGTTGACCAGTGCTGGTCATTTATAGTGGACTAGCATGATTCTTCATGTCCTTCTGGAACCTTCGGTAATACGTTGTAAAACCAAGGAGTGGTCTGTGGTTTGTTCTGTCCAAGAGAACTAATATGCTCCCACTCAATTAGACTCATTAAAGATTGCCATGGTTTCCACCCTTAAGGAATTAAAAATCTTATTAGATGCTACTGTGATTTTATTAATGCCTTGTTTAAAGAAAATGAAGCATGCAGGATACCTTGCCAAATGGCCTTCACTAAATAGATTTTTTTTTTTTAATAGCAGCTCAAGTGGAGAGAGGAGATGGGAAAGGGAGAGGTGGTCCTCTGACTCGGGGGCCTGTTTATGACTCCAGATGTGGGGAGAAAGTGTGCCAGCATTCACCTGGATTCACTGAGCTTTGTTCCCTCGAAATGGCATGTCAGCCATTCGCTTTAGCAATGCCAAGATCTTTTGTTGTTTTGTGTTTTCCAAGTACAATAGACATTTGTCCCTCCGGTAATCAGCAGAGCAGGATTGCATTATTGATAAAGTCTTTTCTGTTCACACTTTATGGATTTCCCACTCAGTTCAACCAAGAGTAAAGAAAACCAGCCAGGGCTCCAGACTGAAGAAAGGATTGCATATGAAATGATCCCCAGTGCCATTTTTGTTCCAAGTCTGAGGCTCTCCTGTGGTGTAGCTGCTGGTCGCCTACTGGGAAAATCACTTGGGTATAATAGAAAGACATAGTATTCAGTGACTTCTCCATTATATGCAATGAGATTTTCAGTGAAGGAAAATTGTGACTGCTTACCAGGACTCCCGTGTCTTAAAAAACAGAGCAGTTTTGTGCTTTTTGCAGCTAGATTCCAAAAGCAGAATTCACACGTTTCAGATTTGAGTAGGATACTGATACAAACTCAGAGTCACTCCTTAAATATGTGTGTGTGTATGTGTGTGTATTTGGGGGGGGGGAGGGGTGTCCCTGTACCTTTGTGCTCAAGACGAGCACTCTACTACATGAGCCATAGCTCCACCTCTAGCTTTTTGGTGGTTAATTGGAGATAAGAGTTTTACAGACTTTCCTGTCTGGGCTGGCTTTGAGCTTCCATCCTTAGATCTCAGCCTTCTGAGTAGGATTATAAGCGTGAGCTACCAGCACCTGGCTCATTAATCTCTAAGTAGTTATATAAAGGGGTTTCAGTTAAACATATAAGTATATGAGTGCAATGCATCTTGAGCAGTATCACCTCTTCCCTCATTCTCCCCCTTCTACCCTTTAAAAAATTTTTGGTGCCCATGATGGGGCTTGAACTGAGGGCCTCTTGCTTAGAGTATTTTACTCAAGACTAGTGCTCTACCTGTGGAGCCACAGCTCCACTTCTGGCTTTTGGTGGCCAATAGGAGATAAGAGTCTTACAGACTTTCCTGCCCAGGCTGTATTCAAACTATGATCCTCGGATTCCACTCTTCTAAGTAGCTAGGATTATTAGGCATGAGTCACTAGCTCCTGGCTACCATTAACTTCTTGGAATCTACATTTTAATTACTACCCATCAGTAGTCTATACTAGGAATGGTTGTGGAAATAACATAAGGTCTCTGAAAATATTCACTCTCTGGAGAGATTTCTTTTAACCATCACTCTGAGGCCATTTAAGCCAGAAGGATATTCTTAAGCCAAATGCTCTTTTAAAAGATTTTCACAATGCCTGTCACTGGTGGCTCATGCCTGTATTCTGGCTACTCAGGGCTGAGATCTAAAGGTGGTAGTTCAAAGCCAGCCTGGGCAAAAAGGCACATAAGACTCTTTTTCTCCACTTAATCACCCAAATAAGCTGGAAGTGGAACTGTGGCTCAAGAGGTAGAGCACTAGCCTTGAGCACAGAAGCTCAGGGACAGTGCCTAGGCCCTGAGTTCAAGACTCAGGACTCGCACATAAAATGTTTGTTTTTTTTTTCTGAGATTCATCAGAAGTCCTTTTATTAGACAGCAGTGTGGATTTGAAAGCTATTCATCATGATTGTTCTGAGTGGTTGCTATCAGATCTCTGTCCCTCTGTTCTCTTCCTCTAATTGTGGGTTAGACTATGTGTAGAAAAAGAGCCTGTGATTTTCTGGCGCTTTATAGATTGTTCACACCTCTGATGCTCATTACCTGCTGCTTATGTTTTTAGTTTTGGTACCCCAACATAAATAGCAGCTTCTATTTTTCTCCTTGGTATCCCAAGGCAGCGTACTTCCAGCCTCATCATAAACACATGTTATACCCAACTGCTGTCTCCATGGTAAACAAACAGGAGGAGCGGAGGCGGTGCCCTGAGAAATGGGGCACCCCAGAGAATCAGTGCTGCCCGCCTTGCATGGCCTCTCAGAGTGGCCTCTCAGCAGGCAGAAGGTTTCGGGCCTTAGTGAAAACCGAGACAGGCAGGTGGGACCAGGCATATGCCAACACCAAGTTGGGTAAGTGGATCCAAACCAGAATGTTTTGACATAGAAATGAGAGGATAAAAAGAACCTGAGATCGATGAATACCCAAAGGCCAAAGCAAAATTGAAAGCAGAAAGGACACTGGGAAGAATGAAAAGAGCTGGGGGAGGAAAAAAAAAAAAAAAAAGATCAGTATTTATTTTCTGTCTGGCATTTTGGAAGGTCCAGCTCTAGTTAGCTAAGTTGAACTGAAATAAAGCAAGACAGAGACCTTGTTTATCCAGGCCTTATTCTCAAATAGTTCAGATTTTAGAAAGATTAAGAGCCTGGTATATAAAACACAGAGGGTAGAAATAACAGGCTATTTATATAGTTTGGCGAACAGAGAGAATACAATGCTTTCTGGTGACCAGTTTGTGTCCTTCAGAATTGGTTTTTCTTGCACTTGGACTAAGGCCTGGGAAAGCAGAGCTTGTCTCTGATCGGAGAAGCCAGCTGCAGTTTTCTCAGCTCAGGCAGACCCAGCTTTGCTCTGGGGTGGAGTCTGTGGAGATCTTGTCAGCCTCGTGGTATGGTCAGAGGATAGCAATCCATCTGTTTTTAGGACTGTGCCCCTACTGATCTTCTGCTTTTCTTGGCTGTCGTTGGTGGATTACCTGTCACCTGTACACTTGTGTTGCATCCCCTTTCTACAATCTTTGTGGATGGAGGCAAGTGAATACAGTCAGTCTGTGCTAGAATGTGGAGGGGATGTGCAGAAATGTGGACAGAAAGCCCCTGTGTTCTTGCTGCACCAAAGCTTGTGAAGATCTGGGACATGTAGCAAGCAGAACCGCTGCCTTAGACCTGCTCGGAGGTCAGGTGGGTACTGGGGAGAGGGAGTCAACGGGAGGATGTGCCAGCACAGACAGCAACCTAGTGAGCTCGCTAGGGTGACTCAGATAGACATATTTTAAAGCATGATGAAATTCTGATGAGTGTGTGTGCATGTGCGCATGCATGTGCCGGTCCTGGGGCTTGAACTCAGGGCCTGGGCACTGTCATTAAGCTTTTGTTTTTCCTTCAAGGCTAGCACTCTGCCACTTATGCCACAGCTCTTCTTCCAACTGTGTGTGTGTGTGTGTGTGTGTGTGTGTGTGTGATTAATTGGAGATAAGAGTTGGCTGGATTTTGCTGCAAAGCCTGGCTTTGAACTGCAATCCTCAGATTGCAGCCTCCCAAGTAGATAGGATTACAGGCATGGGTCACTGGTGCTGGGCTCCTCAGCATTCTTGCCTGGTGGGACCCAGGCTCCTGGGCTCACATTCTCAGGTGTGGTTAAGAGCTAAAGGTCTGGCTCCCTAACTCCAGGTACACTGGAGGAGATCCAAGGGGAATTGAAAAAACATTGGGATTGAGGATTCATTATGGGGAGAGGTAAAGTCAAGGCTATTTGTAGGAACCCTGACTCTAAAGACACTGATCCCAGAAGAGAAAGACAGAGACACAGAGAGAAAGAAGTTGGGGGCTAAAGAACTGGGACTGCAGTATTAACAGGTCTGAAAGATGAGGGAAAACTTTGGAGACATGGCAGGCCAGTGAAGGGAGGGAATGTAGGAGGGAGTGGCTGAATGCTGTGGATGAGAATGGAGAGATGACCATTAAACTTAAACAAGGGAAATCTCAATTGACTAGTGATATCTAGAGCCTCATTAAGAAGGATCCAAAACAAAATGGGATAAGAATTGAGTACATAGAATTTAGATACACCCTTTTCCCCTTTCCACCCCCTCCCTCTCCCCTCCTTCTTCCCCTCTCCTCCCCTCCATTTCTCCTTTTCTTTCCCTTTTCCCTTCCTTTCCCTCCCCTCCTCTTCGCTCCCCTCTGAACAAGCTTACCCAGAGGCTGAGAGGCTGAATACCGTGGCCCCACCCATTGCTGTAGCACTTGGGAAGCTGGGGCCTGAGGATTGGAAAGTTTAAGACTAGCCTGGTGAACATACATAGCAAGATCCAGCCTCAGGAAACAAAGTAAGAAACAAATCTAGTATTATCTGGAAGATTTCAGGTGAAAGTTTAAGATATCAGGGAATTTTGTTTCTAAGAGGAGAGAACAATCTGGTAGGGACAGGGAAACATTTTTGGAATGAAGTCCTTAGGAAGTAAAGGAGGGGTTGGAAATCTAGTCCAGAGGGGAGGCCACCGCTCTAGGCCTTTGTCACATTTAGAAGTAGGAGGCCAGCAAGAGTAGGAATTGATTGAAAGAGCATTTCTTTTTTGGTTGCTGATCATCGATTAGTAATAGGAGTAAGGCATTAGAAAAGACCAAGGGAGGAGAGATTAGCAGAGAGGGCCGGGATCCTCTGAAAGAGAGAGAGCATGAATATCCTAGGGGTGGTAAGGGGTATATATCGTGATCCACGCGATAGCAGTGGCAGCCAGGTTAGTGATCATGATCCTATACCACTGAAGTCTAGCTTGAGTAGGCTACAATTGGATTTCACCAACTTGGGTTTTCTCTAGATACTGCAGCAAAGTAAGACAATGATGAGGGAGTCAGGTTTGCATGACCGCAGAGGACTATGGGTATGAGGAAGGTGAGGCCACAGGGTCAGTGGATACAGATGTTAGTGGAGTGTGACATTTTAATGTTGGAAGCTTGGAGATAGTCAATCCCAGTGAACTGGGATTAAGGAAAAATACTTACAACTGTGGGAAGATATATATGGCAGCTTTCTGTCTCTGTAACAGAACTCTGAGCTAAGCAGGGCACCAGTGCCTTATGCCTGTAATACTACTCAGGAGGCTGTGATCTGCGATCAGGGTTCGAAGTCAGCCCGGACACGTATGTCAGTGAGACTCTTTATCTCCACTTAGTGACCGAGAAAGCAGGAAGTGGAGCTCTGGCTCAAGTGGTTGAGTGCTAGCCTTGAGTGAAAAAGCTAAGGGACAGTGCCCAGGCCCTGAGTTAAAGCCCTAGTACCAGCATACACAGACAAAAACTCAGATACCTGGGATAGTCAACTTGGAAGGAGTAATTTTGGCTCCTAATGTGAGAGCGTCCATCTCATAATGAGTTGGCCCTGTTGCTTTGGGCTTGTAGTCAGGCAGTGGGAGTACAGAGCAGAGCAAAACCATCCCTCTCATGACAAGAATTGTGTGGGGAGTGGGGAAGGGGGAGAGGTAGGAGTGGGCCAGGGTCCCGTAACTCTTCAGGGACACATTTCTAATGACCTGAACACTTCCCTCTAGACCCTACCTTGGAAGGACATTAGCATCTCTCAGGAGTGCCCTCTTGTGGACTAAGCCTGTAACACAGGGACCTCTGGTGAGGAGGAGGTCAGTGACCAATAGGGGTGGAATCTGGGCTGTGAGCATTAGAATGTGGGTGGAGGCAGAATAGAGCAGCAAGACAGGGTATCAGACGGATCATACATAGGATTATGGAACTCCCCAAGAATTAGTGTCAGCAGGGATCTATTAGCCTGGCATCTGTAAGGAATGTGGGCCAGTGACTTGAGGATGGGTAGGTGGATGCAGAATCTGGAGGAGGAGCAGGACGAGGCCCAGAGTAGATGTAGCCAATGATGAGCTGTAATGTTGTATTAGGGATCCAGCTAGAACACAGTTTCTCCATCTCAGCCCTCTGGCATCTAGAGCTGGATTGCTCTCTTCTCCTCCCCCCTTCTCCCCCTGCCTCCCCGTCAATTGTGGGGCTTGAACTCAGGGCCTGGGCACTATCCCTTTTACACGCAAGGCTGCCGCTTTGAGCCATAGCTCCACTTTTTCTATGGTTATTTGGAAATGAGTCTCCTGGACCTACTTACCTGGGCTGGCTTCGAATTGTGACCCTCAGATCTCAGCCTCCTGAGTAGCTAGGATTACAGGTGCCAGGCTTGGATTTCTCTTCCGTCGAGGTTAATGCTATCCTGTGCATTTTGGGATGTTTATGAACATTTCCTGGTTTCTTTCAACTAGACAGAAATGGCCAGTGGAATGGCCTGCCTTCTGGATGACAAGCAAATAACTTCCAGACATTGCCAAAAATGTACCGTGGGAACAAAGCTTGTCTTCTCTGAGAACCACTGGGTTCCATGGCTACTGAAGACATTGGGGCCCCTCATGTCCCTAAGTGGAGCTGTTTTGGGGCCAATGTTGGGAACACTAATCCAGATTCTAGTAGATCATGAAATACACAAGGAGAAAATAAATACTGACCCCCCCACTCCCCTTCACAGAGCTTGAGGAGGAGGAGCTGGAGAAAGACACAGCAGGGGGAGACTGGCGGCCTTCGTGGTTTCCTAGTATTCGGTGGAAGCCCTTGGACACATGTTAAAGGGGCTTCACACAGGGAGGGAGGGGTGGCTCTGGGAGGGGCTGTGCCAGGGTTTGCAGGGCTCACGCTTGTGGAGGACTCAGGATCACGCAGTTGTGTCTCTGAGGAGCAGGTGTCCAGGATGATGCCTGTGGCTTATGGGTTTCAACCCAGATGTTAAGGATTCACTGAGAGCTGAGAGACAGAGGCAAGCATAGGGCAGAACTTTGGAAAAGTCAGGAAGAATAGGAGGGCAGGAAAAACCCAAAGCAAGCCCTGGAGTTTCTAGGCAGTGGTGAGGGCTTTGGTGGCTGCGGATGCTCCTGTACTTCTGTGTGGCTTTCCCTGCCATTGCTCAGACATGGAGGAAACAGGATGTGCCCAGAGTTGGGCTTGACTGGGTGGACACGGTGCCCAGTGGAGTGTGGAGAGTGGTGTTACTGGAAGAAGGAGCTTTAATGTGACCTGTGTGTATGCCAATCCTGGGGCTTGAACTCAGGGTCTGGGCATTGTCCTTGAGCATTTTTGCTCAAGTCTCCAGCTCTACCATTTGAGCTCCACAGTTCTACTTCAGTTTTTTGGTGGCTCATTGGAGATAGAGGCTTCACAGACTTTCCTTCCTAGGTTGGCTTTGATCTGTGATCTCAGCCTAATGAATTGCTAGGATTCCAGGCATGAGCCATTGGTGCATTGCTCCTAATGTGACTTACTTTCCTTTTTTTTTTTTTTTTGTTCCAGTCCTGGGGCTTGAATTCCGGGCTTCTTTGCTACCCCTGAGCTCTTACAGCTCAAGGCAGGTGCTCTATCACTCGAACCACAGCACCACTTCTGGTGGTTGATTGGAGATAAGAGTCTCATGGATTTCCTGCCCGGACTGGCTTTGAACTGCAGTCCTCAGATCTCAGCCTCCTGAGTAGCTAGGATTACAGGTGTGCGCCACTGGTGCCTGGCCTAATGTGACTTTTGAGGAGGGAAGGAAGATGGGCAGGATGGCTCACACCTGTAATTGTAGTTATGAGGAGCAGAGGCAGTGGAAGCAGCGATAGTTCATGAGACTCCATCTCAACATCGGCTTGTATGTTGTCCCAAGCTATGTAGGAGTACAACAACTAGACATCGTGTGTAGGTCTGTCATCCTCAGAGATACAGGGAAGTACAAATAGCATTGCAGCCTAGGTTTGCCCAGGCATAAAGGGAGACCTTACAGGAAGATAACCAATGCAAAAAGAGACTGGAGGCATGGCTCAGATGGTAGAGTGCCTTCTTTGGAAGTGTGAGGTTCTGAGTCCAGTACTACACAAAAAAAAGGTAGATAGAGGGAGAGAGGAGAAAGAAGGAAGAAAGGGGATAGGCTGAATAATTAAAAAAAAATAAAAAGACCCAGGGGCCTCTGAGATCTTGGTACCATGGTTAGGAAAGGGAGTTGTGGTCAAAAAAGGGCTTCTTGAATAGACAAGGAAGTTTTTGTGGGGTCACAGGTCCCTAATGGGGCCATGGATGTTAGTCCGTGAAAAAGAGCAACAAGAAGCCATACAACCAAGGGGCCCAAGTCATACCACGTGTAGTCATGGCCATGTCGTTTCTGAGGCGTGCACTCGATGTCATTCTGGTGTGAAGACAGACTGCCTGCCTGTTGGATCAGGAAATGTGGGCCAGTGGCTAGATTTTCAACACTCAGGAGCACCATTTGGGAAGTAGGAGGTGACAGGTGACTGACAGGCGCTGGGAACGCTGGGTACATTCTATTCACATGGACCTAGGGGATTTCTCCAAGCAATCCTGGCAACAGCGTGTAGAGGAATCTTGATCTTCCCATTCTTTCCCTGGGGTATGAAAAGTGTTTGGGAAGAGCAGCTGGTGATGCACAGCCTGGAGACCTTTAGTGTGTAGATGTTGTCTCAAAAGAGGGTTTTTTGTTTGTTTCAAAAGAGGGTTCAAGAATCTATTTTAAAGCTGGGCTCCAGTGGCTCATGCCTATAATCCTACTACTCAGGAGGCTGAGGTCTGAGGATTGAGGTTTAAAGCCAGCCTGGGCAGGAAAGTCCATGAAAATTTAATTATTTATTTTTGTACATTTTTTGTTTTGTTATTATAAAGGTGTGACGTACAGAGGAGTTAAGTTACATAAGTCAGGTAGAGAGTACATTTCTTTTTGAACAGGTTCACTCCTTCCCTCTCTCCCAGTTTTTCCCTCTGTCCCCACCCACAAGTTGTATAGTTCATTTTCCACACAGTGTCTAGTGAGTACAACTGCTGCATTTGTTTACTCCTTGGCCCTCCATTTCTGTGCTCCCTTTACTCACTCAAAGATAGATATATGAACAAACAAGACCAAAAAGAAAAAAAAGAAACCAGCAACAATGAAATAAATCTTTGGTTTTCATTTCCTGGAGTTCACTGATAAATACTATTTTATATAATCAGATGCGCATAGGCATTGCACCTTTGTGATCCTCTCCTAAGAGTGTCTTCCTTTGGTCCCTCTGTCCTGTATAATTGATCATGCCCTCCTGTATTTTAGGTCTAGCTTCCACATATGAGAAGAAAACAATGCCCTTTGTCTCACTGAGCTATAAAACTCTTTATTTCCAGTTAACCACCCAAAAGCCAGAAGTGGCACTGTGGTTCAAGTGGTAGGATGCTAGCCTTCAGCAAAAAAAAAAAAAAAAAAAATCCCCAAACCCAAACAAAACAAAAAAAGCCGAGGGACAGTGCCCAGGCCCTGAGTTCAAGCCCTGGTAGTGGCATACATGCACGCACACATACACACATGCGCACATACAGTCTATTTTAATCTTTTTTTTGTGTGTGTGCCCTTCCCCTTTTCTTTGTTTTGGTGACTTCTGAAATAATGGAATTGGGGCTGAGGCTATTGAAACAAATATTTCTGTTTATTTTGTGGCCAGCCTGACATCTTAGTATCCCAGAAACTCAGTAGTCTCATAGTCTGGCTAAAATTCCCAGGTGCATCAGAGTCCAAAAGTATGACAGCACAACAGACCTTCCACAGGAACTTAGGTCCGTGGACCTAACTTGGACACAGACTCCTTTTCTCTTCTGTACACCGATGAATAGGATGGCTTTATCTTGGGGTCAAATGTTAAAGAGAAAAGAACCCCCCCCTCCTCCCAGGGTTCCCCAAAGAAAACAAATATTAATTTGGTCAGAGGGCTCTGGGGAAAGGAAATGGAGGTCAAAGTTAATGTTTTTTGCCATAGTTGAAATGCACATGACATGTCAACTTGATAAGCGTTCTAAGAAGCCTCTAAGAAGGAGATAATGGGCCATAGACTTTGAAGATGAAGGAATACTATATTCTGTGTGGCTGACTTCAGAGATCTGTGAGGGTTGTGGAGAATCAGGAAAAGCTGCAGGCATTTCTGAGCGACAGGCAGAGGTGTCATTGGGACATTTCTTTCCCTGTCGTTTCTTCGGGATGCACAATGTCTCAACTTTTCCCAAGAAACAGTCATAAAAAGGTGATCCGGCTTTAGACCCCACGGTGTTGAGACCCTCCAAAGCCATTTTTAACCCAGAGGACCAACAAACTGCCATCCTGAACTAATAATAATCTTCTGGAACATTCCAGTCTCTGGTTTTTCCATCATTAATTCTGAAATGTTACAAGTCGAATGGGAGCCCGTGGTGAGCTGAGGCAGGTGGGAAAGTGCTTAGCATGATGAGATTAACCGATGGTGGGTGCTAGTTTTCAAGCAGGCTAGGTAGTGAAGCAGTAAGCTTCCCACAGCTTAAATAAGAGTGAACCAACAGAGGACCCAGGTCACTGAGTTTCCCTCTTCCCTTTGTCTTTTTTACTTAAGAAGGAGAAGGTTTAGAATGATTTAAGCTGTGCCAGTGGCCGCCGAAGCATATGCTGTTCAGAATGTTTTCAGAAAGGAGCCAGGTATGGAAGTACACACCTGTAATCCATGAGTTCAAGGCTAGAGTACATAGAGAAACTCTGTCTTTAAAACCCTAAACAAACAGAAACGTTTTAGAAAGCAATATGATTGTTCCAAAGGGGTTTGGATTTTCTGGCTTCAGGAAAATTATGAATCAATCAGGATATTTCAAAAGCTTGTAGATTTGTTTGGTAAAGTTGGTCATTTTGAGGTGATACTAAGGGGTTGGGGACAGTCCCCACTCAGAGGATGAGAGTGACAAATGGCCCAGTCTATACAGAGGGGCTGGGTTAAGGTGGGTGCTAGGTATAGATTAAATTAGGACAAATGGAATGTTTAAGCTAGAGACTTCATCTTTAAGAATGCCACAGAACGGAACTGTTCAGTAGGATTTTTTTTTAATATTAGATAATTTAGAAGGTTTACTGGGAACCATAAAAGAAATCAAAACATACTGTTTTTTTTTTTTTTTTTTGGGTCCGGTCGTGGGGCCTGAACTCTGGGCTTGGGCGCTGTCCCTCAGCTCTTCAGCTCAAGGCTAGTGCTCTACCACTTGAACCACAGCGCCACTTCTGGCTTTTTTCTTTTTTCTTATGTGGTGCTGAGGAATCGAACCCAGGGCCTCAGGCATGCAAGACAAGTGCTCTACCGCTGAGCCACCTTCCCAGCCCCATACTTTTTTTTTTGATAGTGTTGGTATTTGAACTCAGGGAGTCAAGCTTGCTAGCTAGGCAGGCACTCTACTTGAGCTATGCCTCCATACCTTATTGACTTGCTTATTTTTGAGGTACAGTCTTACATTTTTACCTGGGCTGACCTGGACCACATTCCCTTGTTAATGTCTTCTGCATAGCTGGGAGGACACTTAGCAGGCATGTGCCTGCTCTGTGTTTCCAGTCAGTGGTTTACAGGGGATCCTGTAGACTTTTTGCCTAGGCTGGTCTTGAACCATTGGTCTTCCTATTCTCCTCTTTATTATAAGATTATAGGGGTGAACCATCAATGCATGGCCTTCTTTCTCTTCCCTTTCTCTCCCATTCTCTCTTCCCTTTCTCTCCCATTCTCTCTTCCCTTTCCCTCCCTCCCTCCCTCCCTCCCTCCCTCCCTTCCTTCCTTCCTTCCTTCCTTCCTTCCTTCCTTCCTTCCTTCCTTCCTTCCTTCCTTTCTTTCCATCCATGCCTCCCCCCTTTCTCTCTTAACGAGGGAATATTAGATAGGCAGAATAGTAGAAAGACACAGGCTTCTTTGTGTGTCTTGATTTAAGCAAGGTGTGTAGAAAAAACAGCCTTTAAATAGAAAATGAAGAAATGTAGTCCTAGAGAGTATGTCTACGTAATGGGTAATTGATCTCAGGAAGACTGTGGGATAATGGATAGAAATCAATTTCTAGTGGGGACGGAATCAATAGGCACTAAAGTAAACTCCTGCCCTTAACTCTAAATATCAGCCAGTTAAGTGAGGAGCATGAGAACAGAAGCTAATGACTGAAGACAGGGATGGATAGGTAATAGGTGTTTGGCTAATTAAGCCTGGTATGAATTGAGCAGGTGATAGCAATGTCAAGAAGTTAATCTCAGTCCAAGATTGTATCCACATTTCTGTGTGTCTGTAGAACAAAAGCAACCTCAGGCCTTTTTTGCTCAGTGTTGAAGTCACCTCCTACTCTAAGGTGTGTGTGTGTGTGTGTGTGTGTGTGTGTGTGTGTGTGTGTGTGTGTGTGTGTGTGTGTGTGTGTGTATGTACACACCAATACTAGAGACTGAACTCAGGACCGGGTGTGTGTGTGTGTGTGTGTACTCCAATACTAGAGACTGAACTCAGGACCTTGAGCTCCCAGCTGGCACTCTATGACTTCAGCCAGGTTTTCACTTCTGGCTTTTTGCTATTTCACTAGAGATGAGTCTTTCAGAGCTGTCTGTCCTGGCTTTGAACACAGTCCTTAGATCTCAGCTTCCTGTGTAGCTGGGATTACAGGTGTGAGCCCCCAGTGTCTGGCTCAGGTGTTCTTTTGCAGAAGGGCATGGGAAGAGAGAAGGACCACCACTGATAATGGGGTTGCTGCACACGTGCAGGCAAGGGCATGACTGGAGCTAATTATCCAACAGTACTACCTGATAGGTACAGATACAGTTTTAAAAGCCATGAATAGGAGGTAAATGGAGAAGACAGGTTGCATTTTAGTAGGAAAGCATATGTTGTCATGATTAACATACCTTACATTGGCCAGGCACCCCAGGTTCACTCCCGGTGAACCCCTGGTTTAGGTTCACCTGCAATCCTACCTACTCACCCAGCTGAGATCTGAGGATCGTGGTTCGAAGCCAACCCGGGTAGGAAAGTCTGTGGATCTTTTGTCTCCAGTTAACTACCAAACATCTGTCAGTGGAGGTATGGTTCAAGTGGGGGAGTGAAAAAACTAAGAGACAGTGTTCAGACCCTGAGTTCAAGCCCTAGCACCAGTGCACACACACACACACACACACACAAAATACCTAACATTTTGCAGGAGTCCAGATATAGCCAGATGGAATAGAAAAACAAAATCTAGCTAGAAAATAGTGGAGACAAGAGACAGGACATATCAAGTGGCATGGGAAATAGGGTGTATAGGTTTTATATTAATCAGTACTTGATAATTGATGGGAAGTTGGGAATGATAGGACAATCTGAAAGTTTTTCTTTTTGCGAATATCCATCCCTGTGAGTTACATGTGGCTCATTGATGCATCTAACTTAATTCCCTTTTATGTTTCTCCCTCATTCGACTTACTAACAGCAGCAGCATATCATAATTGATTTAAGATCTTCCCTTCCATAAAACTGTGTTTATTTGACCTGGTTTTCTTCCCTGACTTTCAGAAATTCATGCCTGTAAAATGTCTTGTGAATTCCTGCCTTACCGAGTATCACATTTGAAATTCAGGGAGCGATCTGTTATCTGGGGATGTCAAAATTAATTTGACAAACACATGGGAGAGGAAAGCAGGAAGCTGTGGGCAGGGTGGACAAAGTTGTGATATCTGTGTTTACCATGGAACTCGGCTGATTCTAAGTCATCCGGAAGCATATTACAATAATGGTTGGGAAAGCCCACAGAAGCGAAAAGAATTGTGTTCAAGTTGAGATTCTGTTGGCAAATAACTTCACTGTACCGTGACCTAAAAAAACCCAGCATGCATGCGAAAAGCCATCATAAAAATTTAAAGAGAAAGCATAGGACTTGGTGGAAATGCACACACAATATGAATTCACAGGGATCCTGGAAAATTGAAAAGGGGAGATGGAAAGGATTTCCACTGTGGCTGTTCCCCTCTACCCCATAGGTTGAATTTTTAATTAATTGAGAAGGCAAAAGGCTCTGGAAGGATGGCTTGAAGTTCTTTAATTTCCAAAGTCCCCTCATAAACTGTAGTTTGGCTTATATCATCAGGTAATAATAATAATAATCTGTTTAATCCTTGTGCATGCCTTATGTTTGTTCTGGCAAGAAACTATAAACATGCTCTTACCTGGAAAACACAAATGATGCCTTTAAAAGGAAAATGCTTCTTCAGCTCCTGTTCCCAAGTCACCTTTTGAAATGTAGGTTAATGTGACCCGACAGGTTGTCATAACTACCAGAGAGCATCTTCATTAATTATGATGGGGGAGCCAATAAGACAGATCTTTTTGCAGTGCTAATAGGAATTAGAATGTATAGAGTCAGTACTGTTCTTGTTGCTACTACAGCAAAATTTGATTGCTTAGTCCCCAACCCCCTAAAATAAAAGCAGCTTATGAAAAATGTGAGGTACCATTCAGCAATGCTCATGATTCAGGACTGTTGCATGGGTGTACATCTTTAGGTGTGGGGTTTGGGTGTGTGTGTGTGTGTGTATGTGTGTGCACGTGTGCACATGCATGCACGTGCATACACATATGTGCACATACACTCATGGCTCTCCCTTAGTTTTTTACTGCTCAGGAGTAGTTTCTAACTCTTGAGCCACAGCTCCATGTCTGGCTTTTTGGTGGTTAATTGGACATAAGAGTCTCACAGATTTTCCTTCCCAGGCTGGCTTTGAATGGTGATCTTCATATCTTAGTCTTCTGAGTAGTTAAGATGACAGGTATGAGCCACCTAGTTCTGGCTAATCTTGTTTTTAAGTTTTTCTTTCTTTTTTTCAGTAAACATGGGATCTTTTTAATTTTTAATTTAATTAGATTTTAAAGGTGCTATACAGAGGGGTTACAGTTAGGTAAGTAAGGTAATGTGTACATTTCTTGTAGAACATTGTTACCAATTTCTTTGTTTTTCTCCCACTATTCCTTCCTCACCCTGACTCCCCTCCCCCGAGTTGTAAAGTTCATTTCCAACCTAGTGTCTTCTGAGTATCACTGTTGCATTGGTTCACGCTTTGTCCTGTTTCACCGTTTTGTTATTTCCTTCCCTTTCCTAACTCAGATAAATGTATATACAAGACACAGGGTACCAGAATAAAAAACAATGACTATTGAGGATAAACCAAAAAGGAGGGGGGGTGCGGAGAAAGAACTTGCTACAGCACATTAACAACAACAGTGTCAAAAACAATTAAAAAATCCTCTTGTTTCCATATCTTGGAATTCATTTCAATTAGCATCATTTTATATGGTCATGTGTACATAGCAATTGAGTTATTGTAATCCGCTGCTAGGACTATCCTAGACATATATTAATTATTACAAATGAGGGAAAATATGGATCCTGTGTTTCTTTGGGTCTAGCTTAATTCACTTAATATGATGTTTTCCAAGTCTTTCCATTTCCTTACAGATGGAGTGATGTCATTCTTTCTGATGGAGGCATAGAATTCCATTGTGTATATATACCACATTTTCTTGAACCATTTGTCTACTGAGGGGCATCTGGGTTGGCTCCATATCTTAGCTGTGGTAAATTAGGCTTCAATGAATATAGTTGTGTGGTAGTTTTAGTGTGGCCCTGTTTGTGGTCATTTGGGTAAATGCCCAAGAGTGAGATTGCTAGATCATAGGGGAGCTCTATCTTTAGCCTTTTGAGGAACCTCCATACTGCTTTCCAGAGTGGTTGAACCAGTTTGCATTCCCACCAACAGTGTAGTATCATTGCCTGTTGGACACATCCCCACCAGCATCTACTATTATTTTAAACATGGGATCTTATAAAATAGTATATTTGAAGAGTCAGGTACAGCAAGGTACTTTTGAGACATAAGGTATTTTTACTTCTTATTTTCAGACTTTCTTCTTAAATAGGCAGAAGTTGTTCTGAAAGCTCCATTAGGAGCACAAGTTGAACGGAGGAGTTAGTACTCTGTGTTCCCGTGCAGCTCTGCTCCAGGGCCCCTGGAGGCAGGTTGCTTTTCCTGTCAGGACCTCTGTTTCTTCGTATATAAAAAGCAGAAACTCAACAGGAGATTTTCAGAGTGGCTGTGGTGTCATTCAGGGACCACACATGGATGGAGAAACCTTGTCGCTGTCTTAAAAGCGTAGTCATAAAATAATAATTCATTGAAGAGTCTTAGCTAACATTTCTAGATTTCCATAGTGGCAAAAACACATTGCAGGCAGAGTGCTTGCCAACATTGAAATAATGACAGCCCCCCCATTGCTCAACCCAGCTAGACCCTTTTTGTACCCTTTCACATGAACTCAGTTCATTGCAACCAGAAATTGTTTGTTTGTTTTTTTAAAGAAACTCCAACAAGAGCTTTTATACCTTGTATCCATGAGAAAGTAGAGTCACAGGTACCAAAGTACTAACCAAATGAATCGAGAATTAATATTACCCAACAGTTGTTATAAAATATCAGCAGTACCATCCATCAGTTTATCTACTGAGCACTTGTACTAACTCTTGCTAATAGAATTTTCAGTGAATTAAGGATAAGAGATTTATATTATGCAGTATTTTGATTAAACCAATAAGAGCTTCACCAGAGTTTTAGTCAAATTTTCATCCATCATTTAGCACTTATTAATCAGTGTGCTGAATAGAGACATACAAAGCAGTAACTGCTTGTATTTCAGTATTTACCAAGAGAGTGCTCTTAAAATTTGAAGGCCCAATCTCCATTCTGCTGGGTTAATCATACTCTTGGTTAGAACTGAGTTTTGTGTGAAATAAGTGACTGTAAACATGTAAGAATCATTGCCTTAGCTGGTGCTGGTGGCTCAGGCCTGTAATCTTAGCTACTCAGGAAGATGGTATCTGAGGATTACAGTTTGAAGCCAGCCTGGGCAGAAAAGTCCATGAGACGCTTACCTCCAGTTAACTGGAAGTGTGGATCAAGTGATATAGCACAAGCCTTAGTGAAAAACTGAGATTGCAAGGCTCTGAGTTTAGACAGCAGTTCTGGTACGAAAAATGGTCTTAGAAAATCACTAGACTTCTGTTTTGGCAGGAGGTGATCATGTAAGTCAACCTTAATGTTTAGTAGGAAAGGTTTCAGTAGTCTCTGCAGCCTATAAAGGCTGTATCCTTCAGGGCTTTGCCAGGCCTTTCAGCTGATGGGATTGAGGACCACCGAGATCAAAGAATTCCTAAGACACGAGCTGGTAGTAATGTCAAACACACCTACCAAATGACCTTTCTAGAGGCACCTAGGATTAATGTTGGCATAAATGGGCACTGTATAGTGTAGCCCAGTTTATACGTAAACCTGTCCCAGTGGATATATTGTAGGCAGAAGTCCAAGTGGCCTTCCATGAGCAAATAAATGAACATGGAGATTGAGGATGAAGCTGCTCTAGTGGGATTGGGAGGAGATGAAGTTAGAAAGGTACGGTTCAGGAGGGCTGGGAAGATGGCTCAGTGGTAGAGCGCTTGTCTTGCATGCCTGAGGCCCTGGGTTCGATTCCTCAGCACCACATAAGCAAAAAGAAAAAAGCCGGAAGTGGTGCTATGGCTCAAGTGGTAGAGCGCTAGCCTTGAGCTGAAGAGCTGAGGGACAGCACCCAGGCCCAGAGTTCAGGCCCCACAACCGGAACCAAAAAAAAAAAAAAAGAAAGGTACGGTTCAAGGTAGAAATGCTGGGCTATAGAATACTGACTGTTGAGCTGGAGAGACACAACAATGATCTTTCATTGTCATCCCATGGAACTTGCCCTGATGCCAGTGGTCCTGCTCCTGTGTTGTCCAGGATATTCACTGGCCATGGGAGGCTTGCAGGCACTTGAGATAATAAGACTGAGAAACTGAATTGTTAGGGTTTTTTTTTTGTTGTTGTTGTTGTTGGTCATGGGGCTTGAACTCTGGGCCTGGGCACTGTCCTTCAGCTCTTCAGCTCAAGGCGAGTGCTCTACCACTTGAGCTGCAGTGTTCTTCCAGTTTTCTGGTGGTTTATTGGAGATTAGAGTCTCATGGACTTTCCTGCCCAGGCTGGCTTTGAACCGTGATCCTCAGATCTCAGCCTCCAGAGCAGCTAGGATTACAGACCTGAGCCACTAGAGTCCAAGTTAGGCAGTTCAGTGTATTATATAATGTACATTGAATATGATGACTGTCTTTGACCGCCTTGAGGAACTGAATTTTAGATTTCATTTTATGTTAACACATCTAAATTGAGCAGGCACAGTGGTTAATGGGCATTTTGTTGGAGCTACAGAGAGATCCATCAGGTTGGGACACCTAGGAGAAATTGGAAGGAGATCAGAAAGAAGCCATGTGTTTACCACATTGTAGTTAGAGTGGCCTTGAACAAGGCAAGTAGAAAGGAGAGAGGAGAGGAGGAGGGGAGGGGAAAGGGAGGGATTTTGACCTTGTGGTTTGACCTTCTGTTTCCTTCTTCCACCCAGGCCCTTCCTGTTGGTGAGATGTCTGTGGCTCTGCCTTCCTTGTCTTTTCTTTCTCTCACACTCTTCCTCAGCTTCAGCTGTAGTCTCTCTTAACCCTTCCTAGGTTTAAGCTGGTGTGGTTTTCAATCTTTCTATCCAGACTCTGAGAACAGTTGACTCTTGTCTCCTTCTATTCTTGTTTTTTTTTTTCTTCCAGTTGTCCACATTTTGATCAATGCAACCATTATCCTCTTGGCTGCTCAAGCCAGAAGTTTGAAATTCCTTCATTCTGTTACTCCTTTTGATCAGTCACCAGACCTCCTAATTCTGCATGTTTATTGCAGCTTCTGTCTGTCTCCATCCTCTTATCTGTCCCCTGTCCATCTTCATCTTCATTACTCTCCACAATATTTGCCTCCTCCTTTCTTCCCTGGACTCAGAGCCTCAGTCATTGCTCTTCCACCCACGGGCATCTGCTGTCCTGAATGATTCCTTTAAAAAATAAAGCAAATGGTTTATTCATTCTATGGTAAATATATAATAGAACACCCCCGCCCATGCTTTGTCTGCTGTAGTATTACAAAATGTCACAGGATAAATGAATAATTTCAGTTGATTTATTTAATAATAATCCAGTTAACATTTCTGTGACTGTTGGCACTGTCCCTCTGGGCATGTATTCTAGCAAGAGAGGTAGGGTTTCATCAAACAATTACACAAATAACTTGACTTTTACAATAGTGAGAAGTGACATTTGAGGGGAATGTGAAGTGTTCTAGGAGTTTATAAGAGAAGAAACTGGACCCAGGAAGATCAGGAAGGTTAGAGAGGTTAGCCAGGGACAGGATAGGAAGGGGATTCTAGGAAGAATGAGCTGTGTGTGTGAAGATGGAGGGAAATAGCCATTCAAATTCGTAATGGAGCTGGGTGTGCAGGTACAAGCCAAAATCCTTGCAATTTGGAAGGCTAAGGCAGGAAGATTGCCAGTTCCTAGACCAACCTGGGAAACTTTATGGGGCACTGTCTTACAAGAATCAAACAGCCAAGTGCCAGTGGCTTACACTTGTTATCTTAGCTACTAAGGAGGCTGAGATCTGAGTATTGCTGTTTGAAGCCAGCCCAGGCAGGAAAGTCCATGAGACTCTTTAGCTCCAATTCATTAGCCAAAAGCAGGAAGTGGGAAGTATGGCCCAAATGGTAGAGTGCCAGCCTTAGGTGGAGAAAAAGCCCTAGTACTGGCATGCCCCCCCCAAGCCCAAGCCCCAAATCACGTTCTTGTTCATTCATAAAATATAGGACTAAAATGATCATGATTACCTCTGGTGAGAGTAGGGAAACTTTTTTACATTATTCTGACATCTTTAATAGTATACGCATTTAGTTAAGCAGTTGGCAAGAAACAGATGTCTGTCAAATCATAGACAATTTGTTGGGCTTTGTAGGGCCTACAGACTGGATGTTCTCCACTCCTGGCTAGCAAAGTGGCAAGATTGGGGATGGGGAAAAGAAAAGATTGTATGAAGTAAAGGTGACCAGAGTATATTAAGTGTAAATATATACGAAGGCAGAATAATTAGACCCACCAAACATTATCTAGACAAGGGGGCAGGAGGAAGAGGCATAGGATATTATATACATTTATAATATATGTACACATATTATATAATGTATACTTATATATATCATATTGTATATGTATAAAATAGCCTATATACCACACACACTCACACATACATACACACACATATAAATGAAACTTTGAGCCCACTCAAAAATGCACGTGTAGAATTGCCACAATATAATTCCCTGGTTTATATATGCTGATTTGAGAAACACAGCTACATAAAGTTCGTAAGGTCATTATCTTGTGGTGTTATCTCTGTGAGTCTGGGTGGTGATGTGATTACTGGAACAGTACAGTCAGTGCTACTTCGGGTTTGGTCCACCCTCCATTAGTTCTGTGCATTATTGCAGATGATAACATGAGAAAACCAACAGCTTGATGTAAGAAAAAATATGTTGACCTTTCAAAACAGGCTAGGAGTGCCCACCGGCGCATAGAGCATATGCCCACTACATAGATGGTAGTACGGAGGACTAGGGGCAGGAAGCACAAACCCCAAGTTGCCAAGGAGGCTTTTTTGTTTTTTCTCGGTCATGGGACTTGAACTCTGGGCTTGGGCGCTGTCCCTCAACTCTTCAGCTCAAGGTGAGCGCTCGACTGCTTGAGCCACAGTGCCATTTCCGGTTTTCTAGTGGTTTATTGGAGATAAGAGTCTCACGGACTTTCCTGCCCTGGCTGGCTTTGAACCTCGATCCTCAGATCTCAGCCTCCTTGAGTAGCTAGGATTATAGGCATGAGCATCGGCGCCCAGCTTCGAAGGAGGCTTTAAGAGAAGAGCATAAGCTAGACCTGGACAGAGAGCTGGGGTCTGGAGCTGTGGTAAGTAGAAAAGAAATCACGTGATCAAAGGAGCAGAGGTTTAATCAACACTCAGAATGTTGGTCTCACTGGTGTATGGGGAATCTTGGGCCTTCTACGACTTGGACATGCTGCTTCAGAAGCTTTCCTTTGGTGGCAGTACATCATGTGATGGAGAACGCGGGGATGAATAAGGTGTGAGTCACGGAATGATGCAGTTGATGAAACAGGAATGTAGATTAATTGTTTCAGAAGTAGAAGTGATACACAAACTAAAGGAAGAGGTCCAAGGTTCATGTTACATAATCCCAATTTCTTACCAATGACATTGTAGAGAAATGGACAAAAATCAAGTTTTAAAGGGCTCCAAGACTTCCCAAAGGTATCAGAATGCTCTGTGTGTGTGTATGTGTTTATGTATGTATGTATGCATGCATGCATGTAGGTAGGTAATTATTAATTACCTATTTTATGGGATGGGCCTTCTCTGCTTCTGTCACATTTTAATCAGAACCTAAAGAGAGCTAAAATGGTCTCTGGAACTGAAGCACCATGACTTAATTTCAGAGAAATTCAACAAATTGAGTTAATCTGGCATTCAAAACTGATTAAAAGTATCAAGTAATATGGTAGTAAAATGGCTTGAACTCAGCCGAGGTGCTGTTCCTGCTCTTTTGTGCTAGTGCACTACCATTTGGGCCACAACTCCAGAAGGGTTGGGGCTAGTTTTTGTGTTACTCTCCTAATAATTACACTTGTCTCAATAGTTAGTAGGTTTTCTTCTCCTATTGTCTATTATTTCTCTATCTCAATTTACATGTTCATTAATGTAACTGCATTCAATCCCTTTAATGCCAAAAGTTCTAAGTTACCTTTTTAAAACAGTTGTAGGGAGAGGTAGAATACAATTAAATGATATTAATTAAGTAGGTAATTATTAATTACCTATTTTATGGGATGGGCCTTCTCTGCTTCTGTTACATTTTAATCAGAACCTAAAGAGAGCTAAAATGGTCTCTGGAACTGAAGCACCATGACTTAATTTCAGAGAAATTCAAGAAATTGAGTTAATCTGGCGTTCAAAACTGATTAAAAGTATCAAGTAATATGGTAGTAAAATGGCCCTTGAGACAGGTAGATTAATAACTGAAGGAAGTGACCGCTAAGAATGTGAGTTACATGAGAGAACAAACATGGCGCAAAACAGACCCAAAAACCAGTGGAACAAAATAGAATACCCAGAAATAAAACCACACAGCTAACAGCCATGTCATTTTTTGACAAAGGAGCCCAAAACATATATTGGAGAAAATGCAGCCTCTTCAACAAATGGGTGCTGAGAAAACCTGAGTATTCACTTATAGGAGACTGAAAATCTCTCACCCTGTACAAAAATCAACTCCAAAAGGATCAGTGAACCTGAACGTTCAGTGAATGTTCAGTAAAACCTGAACGTTTAAATCTGCCATAGGAAAACATAAATTCTGGAAGTAACAGATACAGGTAATTATTTTCTGAAGAGGACTCCAGTTGCTCAGAAAACAAGCAGAAGAATTGACAAATGGGACTGTATCACCTCCAAGAGATTCTGCACAGCAAAAGAAATAATTACCAGAACCAAGAGACAAGCCACAGAATGGGAGAAAATCTTTGCCAGCTGTTGAACAAATAAAGGATTAATATCCAGAACACACAGAGACCAAAAATATAAAAGAAGAAAAAACATCAACCCCCCCCTCCCCAACCTAACAACTGGAGAACAAAAAAACCCCAAAAAACCAAACAAACCAACCATTAATGAATGGACTGATGAACAGACAATTCTCAATAGGAGGAATATAAATGGCTAGTAGATAATAAAGAAATGTGCAACATCCTTAACTGTAAAGGTTAAAATAAAATCAAAATTGCCCTACAAGTCCATTCCAACTCTAGTCAGAATGGCAGTCATCAACCAAAACAAACAAATGCTGACTCTGATAGGAATGTGAACTAATGAAACCACTAAGGAAATCAGTATGGAGATTCCTCAAAAGACTAAAAGTAGATGCTTTCTGTGACTCTCTTGAGCATCTATCTGAAGAAGATAAATAATCTGTGTTGATTATAATTTACAATAACCAAATGGTGGAATCAGTTGAGAAGTCCCAACAATGAATGAATGAATGGATCAAGATTATGTCAGACGGGGCTGGGAAGGTGGCTCAGTGGTAGAGCGCTTGCCTTGCATGCCTGAGGGCCCTGGGTTCGATTCCTCAGCACCACATAAGCAAAAAGAAAAAAG
>NW_012267258.1:5742397-5752515 GCF_000151885.1 Dipodomys ordii | reverse complement strand
ACATAAGCAAAAAGAAAAAAGCCGGAAGTGGCGCTATGGCTCAAGTGGTAGAGCGCTAGCCTTGAGCTGAAGAGCTGAGGGACAGCACCCAGGCCTAGAGTACAGGTCGCACTACCGGACCCCCCAAAAATAGTTTAGGTTATAGTTGATAATTTTTTAAGATGCCCCAGAATATTATATACTACATTTGAGAAAACTTCACACACAGTGACCATTTAAACATTGGTGTAAAGTTAATTGTCTGAAAATTCATTTCTTCAGAGCATTTAATTTATTGAAGATTCCCAATGATTTGGCAGGAGAAAACTGGTAAGGTTTTATTTATAATTATAACACATAATTATATGACATAATTATGTTAATAGGGTTTTGCTTATATACTTCTTTAGTCAGTCTAAGATATCTTTACACCATTGTTGTCAGTGAGCCATATGGGTTGTATGTTGGGGAAACATTTTTACCCCACAACAAATAGCCATTTCTTAAGCTGTTCTCTCAGCCTTTTGTTTGTGTTTTGGTTTTGAGATAAGGGCTCTCTAACTTTGTCTGGTCTGACAGCACATTGGAGGTGATCTTACATCTGTCTTCTGAGTAAAAAGGATTACAGCCTGTGTCAATCAAGTTTGGCAATAATACCCATGCTAGCTGGGTGCTGGTGGCCTACACCTGTAATCCTAGCTACCAAGAAGCTGAGCTCTAAAGATTATGGTTCAAAGTAAGCTCGGGCAGGAAAATCCATTAGACTTTCATCTCCAATGAAGTTCCAAAAAAGGCAAAAGTAGAGTTGTGGCTCAAGTGGGTAGAGGGTCAACTTTGAACAGAAACAAGCTCAGGAACAATGCGCAGGACCTGAGTTCAAGCCTCAGGACTTGCACCCCCCCCCCAAAAAAGTCAACTGAACCGTTGAAAGCTAAAAATAATTCAGGGAAACTCTGAAGCTAGAAATTGAAACCTGTGTCAGCTGAAGAAATCTTAGAAACCTTTAGACAGCTGTCAGACTTGTGTCAGTAGCAGAATGACAGATTGTCACCTAAGGTCTATGTGAATATACAGAAACCTCATAAAGAGCTTAAGATGTAGTACCTTGGTTACATGCTCAGTTACAGTTGTGCTCTTTAGTTCACAGTCTGAAACACACAGTCACAAAACCCTTCTGTCCATTTTCAGGTAAGAGCCACCAGCTCTAAGATTAGCTCTGCATAACATCTCAAGGACATAACCTGGGGCCTGGAGAAAAGAGCAGTTGTTCACAACTTTGGACTTAAAGTAGAAGCTACCACAACAATACCATGTTCCAGGCAATTGAAATATTTTTCATGAAGAGGAACAGGATAGAGGGGAGCTGGGGAACCACATGGTTCTGAAGTGAAGCAACAAATACTGTTTCTGGAAACAAAGGATCTTAAAAATCAAGCTGTAGATAGGATATTGTCCAAGGCCATTAAATCATGAAGAAACATGTTCCGTGTGTGTGTGTGTGTGTGTGTGTGTGTGTGTGAGAGAGAGAGAGAGAGAGAGAGAAACTAGGATTCAGATTCTTGATTTATATTTTGATGCTCTACCAACTGAGCCCTATCTCCAAACCCCCTAGTTTTAATTTTTTTTTGATCTTCAAGGTCATTTCAAAGTTCTGTCTTTATTTCATCTATCCTAATTCAGAAACTTTAAGAATATTAAGATCATATGAAAATCACTTCCTTGCATGGACAAGAGCGAAATATTTAATAACAATTTTGCTGGAGGCAATGTGCTTTCCTTCACCCTTGTCCCGTGTGTATCTGTGAGAAACGTGATGTTTTAATAATAGAATTCCAGGGTTTATTTTAATATAGAGAAATAGACAAAACCCATCTACCAGATTAGGAGCCACTGCTATATAACTGCTCCCTGTGTGAATAGCAGCAATGTGAGGACATTTTCATGATACGGTTGGATATTTATAAGCAACTACATCTGTATCATATGAGAAATAACTAAAAATAACTAATTCAGCTATTTGGGAGCTAGTTGTAGTCGTTTATCAATGTAAAATAGCATTGCATTTTTTTTTAAAAGAAAGGGTACATCAGATTTAACTAGCAAATTAAATCGAAAAAGCAGTAGGTTCTAAGTCAAGGGAAATGTATGAGCCAAAATACTAGTATGTGGTAGGCATACAGGTGGCATGTAATCTGTGAAAGAAAAGTCAGTGGGGTAATGACCTAAAACACTTCGAACCTTAGAACCTAAAACCTTAGAAACACTACAGTTAAACCTCCACAGAAAGATAATGTGTCAATACTGCTGAACTTATTGCTGGCTGACAAGTCCCTGAAACCCCTCTCACATTTCCTTTAGGGACTTATTTGGTAGAAGTGAATTCTTCCTATCCTGCTTTCCATTCCTCTGATGCCTCTTCTAATGGTGTCTTAGCCAGCAACACCACCACCGTCAACCATGGGGACAGCTCAGTCCATTTCTGCACTTAGGTTGTTGCATGCACAATTTATAAATGAACATGACCCTCTCCTAACCCTTAGCTCCATATCTTGAGTATTTATCATTAAAAAGACATTGGTGCCCTTAACTTCTCAGTCTTTCTTTAGCTGCAAGGGTCCCAAACGGAACCTCATGGAATCCTGTAAGTCTGCTCTATATTGCCCTCTGCTCACCTGCCCATCCCTGGGAAGCTTGTAGGGTTTCCTCAGAAAAACTCAAGACAGTCTACTGCAAAATGAGTAAATAATCACATAGTTTGGTTAGGTCAAGGCTCTCCATTGGAACTATTCAGCAAAGCAGTGATTCCTTTGGGCACTGATGTTTACATTCCCTAGTTAAAAGGTATAAATTATCTAACTGAGGTGTCCTCATGCCTGTAATCCCAGCCATTTGGGAGGCTGAGTTTAGTTAGGTGGATCATTTTGAGACAAGCCCAGGCAAAAAAGTTCCTGAGACCTCATCTCAATGAATACAAATTCTATGTGGCTACACATACCTGTTAACCCAACTGTGAGTCCTGGGACGGGCTGGGTATAAATGCAAGCACCTTATTTGAATGATAACAGAAGCAAAAAATGATTGGAGGCACAGCTCAAGAGGTAGAGTGCCCACCTAGCAAGAAAGAGGCTTTAAGTGCAAGTCCCAATACTATACCTTCCCCCTCCATACTCCCCAAAATGCCAACCATCACAGTATGAATTCTGACTGATTTTGGAAAGATTTGACAAATACTCATGTGGTGAAGGTGGTCCAGGCACCTTACTCTGCTGGTGGATGTGTTGATTTTGCATCTCCTGTAATCATTATTTAGCAGCCTATACATCAGAAGCTTTTGAAAAGCCAAGGCACTTAAGATCTGCTTCCAGAATTTGGCCTAATGAAACAGCGATTGAACATGTGCACACATACATACGTACAAGGGCAATCATCGCAGTGGTGTTTATGAAAGCGGAAAATTGGAAGCCGCTTCTGAGTTTCTCAGTAGAGGAACTGTTTAGCTAAATTATATTGCAGCTATTAAACATGATGATGCAGATTATGTAAAGCTCGAAAATGTCTATGATAGATGTTTATGAAACAGTTCGTATGGTATGGTACCATTTTGGTTAGTGTGTATGTGTGTGTGTGTGTGTGTGTGTGTGTGTGTGTGTGTGTGTGTGTGTGTGTGTGTGTGTGAGCCTGTACTCCAAAATAGTAGCTCATCTCTGGAAGGTACTTATTTTGTCCTGAATGTAATTTTATTTTTCCAGTTGCGGGGCTCAAACTCAGGGCCTGGTCTGTGTCCCTGAGCTTTTTTGCTCAAGGCTAGCACTCTAGCACCTTGTGCCACAACTTTACTGATTTTTTTTTTTTTTTTGGTGGTTAATTGGAGATAAGAATCTCAGACTGAGAGAAGGGGCTGGGAAGGTAGTTCAGAGGTAGAGCGCTTGCCTTGCATGCATGAGGCCCTGGGTTTGATTCCTCAGCACCACATAAGAAGAAAAAGCCGGAAGTGGTGCTATGGCTCAAGTGGTAGAGTGCTAGCCTTGAGCTGAAGAGCTGAGGGACAGTGCCCAGGCCCAGAGTTCAGGCCCCATGACTGAGCACCCCCCCCAAAAAAAAAAAACCAAACTCATAGACTTTCCTACCTGGATTGGCTTTAAACCACGATCCTTAGATCTCAGCCTCCTGAGTAGGTAGAATTATAGGCATGAGCTATCACTACTTGGCTAAATATAAATCTTATCAGAAAAAAATATAAAAGGTCTTTGTAGCCTAAGGGAAAAAAATTAATCAGGCCTCAATGACTCGTATTAGTACTTCTAGCCCCTCAGGAGTCTGAGATTTGAGAATCAAGGATCGAAGTCAGCCTGGAAAGGAAAGTCTATGAGAAGTTTATCTTCAATTAACCACTCAAAGCTGGAAATGATGGTGTTTTTTTTTTTCATAGCAATCTGATCAAAATCAAAAGAATAAAGGGCAACCAACTTTCTTTGATTTCTGCAGTGTTTTTGCAGGTTGTATAAAGGAAAAGGAGATTCACTTTTATTTATACCTCATGTCTACCGAAACTGTGCCATAATTAGGCTAAACAGGAATATATGTCTTTGCTAACTTCATGGAATGCAGATAAAAATCCAACTCCATATTTTATGAGAGCTAAATATTTACATAGAAGGTTTTGCTTCTAAACTTGTCTCCCCTAGAAGGTTTTATGTAAGTCAATTCAGGATTTACTGAAAAAAATAGAAGGTCTAATGTTTTCAGTTTTGTTCTCTTTTCTGACTACAGTTTGGTTTTTCTCCTGCTATTCTGCTTGGCATTGATGATTTGGACTTCTAGTCTTGATTTTTTTTTTTAATTGTGAAAATACCATACAGAGGGGTTACAATTACATGGGCAAGGTAATGAGTACATTTGTTATTAAGCATTGTTGCCTCCTCCTTTGTTTCCTCTTCCCATCTGCCCCCCTCCCCCTGCCAAAGTTGTAAGGTTCGTTTTTTGACATAACTTCTTGTACATCTCATTGTTGCAATGGGTCCTTATTTAAACAATTTGTTTTTTCCCTTCCCCTCCACAAATTATACCAACATCCAATACAGTGAAAACAGGGATTATACTGTGGGTACATACAAAGCAACAATGTTAGAAACATTAGTAAGAAAGAAAAGACATTTGAGTTAGTCTTGATTTCTATTTGTGTGTGTGTGTGTGTGTGTGTGTGTGTGTGTGTGTGTGTGCGCACGTACGCGTAGCACGCGCGCTGGTACTTAAACCTGGGCTTTGTCCCTCAAAGATGGCTCTACTTCTGGATTTTGGGTGCTTGATTGGAGCTAAGAATCTCAGGGACTTTCCTGCCCAGGTTAGCTTTGAACCATGATCCTCAGATATCAGCCTCCTGACTAGCTAGGATTTATATCATGAGCCATTAGTGTCTGACAATGTGTTTTTGTTCTTCAGTGAGTCATTGTCTTTAGACCAGCACTTTTGCTGTTGTTTTTGTTTTGCTTTTTTCACATATGCTTTCCAGCCCAGTGGAGAGCTTCCTCCATCTTCCTGCCTGCCTGGTAGGATGGCTTCTGCCAAGGAAAGGGAAAGCTGGTTTTCACAGCAGTAGAAGGCTGGCACCCTCACCCCGGCCACCGCTTCCTCCCAGGACCATATCCAAATATGGCTTCTTGCTTCCCAGGACTTGCTCTTGCCAGCTCATTGGTTCTTGGCACACACAGAAGGCATACTAGCATGCTGGGAGCTTAGCTGCCAGACTGCGCGTCTCCACTCCCCTCAGTGCAATGCGTGGGACTGTGTGCACATGTTCTCATGCCCGTCTCCATGCTTCAAACTTCATTCTGGTATGCTCTTGCTGAAGTCTGAGAAAACATGTGTTTGTTTTTTGGGTATACTTTTCAGATACCTGCGATCACCACCAAGCTTTCCTGACTGTCCCACCCTACCTTTTGCTCTCCTGAGACTTTATTCCATTCTCTCATTTCTACATAGTTTTCTTCTAGCAGTTGCCCTGGGTGTCACCAACCGTAAATTATTTGTTCCAAAGCCAGGCACTGGTAGCTCATGCCTATAATCCTAGTTACTCAGGAGGCTGAGATTGAGTATCATGATTTGAAGCCAGCTGGGGCAGGAAAGAGGAAAGTCCATGAGACTCTTATCTCCAATAATATACTCAGAAAAAGCCGGACGTGGCTTTGTGGGGCTGTGGCTCAAATTGGGCTGTGGCTCAAATTGGTAGGGTGATAGCCTTGAGCACAAAGAGGCTCAGGGACAGTGCCCAGGCCCGGAGTTTAAGACCCAGGAATAATGTAAAAAAAAAAAAAAAAAAAAAGTGAAGCTTGGCCTCAGTGGCTAGCAACCTGACTATTCAGAAGATGAAGATATGAAGATTGAGGTTTGAAACCAGTGATGTTCATGAGACTCTTATCTCCAATTAATTCACCAAAAGCCAGAAGTGGAACTATGGCTTCAGAACTTAAGAGTGCCAGCCTAGAGCAGAAGAAGCTAAGGGATAGCGCCTAAGGCCGGAGCTCAAGCCCCAGTAAGGGCAGCATAAATGAAAAAGTATCTAACAGAACTCTGTCGCTGAAAGGAAAAAGGACTGAGCATGCCTCTAAAGTATTAAATTACTCTTTTGCTCAAGGCTAATGCTCTGCCATAACTCCACTTCTGGCTTTTTTGCTGGTTCATTGGAGATCAAAGTCTCTCACGGACTTTTCTGCCTGAGCTGGCTTTGAACCTTGATCCTCAGATCTCATCCTCCTGAAGAGTTAGGATCACAGGTATGAGCCACCGGTGCCCAGTATAGTAAGTCCTTTTAAGAGAAACGTATTACTTTTCAATAACTGAAATCAGAAATGAGAGAACTGAATAATGGCCTCAGTCTCAGACCTTGATGTGTCTTTTACTCCAGGTTCTCAAGGCAGAGAGAAGCAGTACACTGTGCTTGAGACTGGGGTAAGGCCAAGGGTCCCTTCGCTTGGCGGGTGACATGCCTCTCCGCACCCTAGGATGGGGAGACAGGAAAGAAATAATAAGTATCAGCATGATAAGTTTTGCAAGAAATCCATTTCAGCTAAAGTGTGAGGAAAAGGAGGAAGTGGTGGAGTGGTGGTAAAATGGGGTGTTTTTTTTTCTTTTTTCCAATTGACACTGAATACAGAAGAGAATCACATTTAATGAGCAGAATGTGCAAACTGTTTCGTCAGAAAATTAGAGTGCATTCCTCTATCGTTTTCTTGTTATTTTTTTTTATTTTATATTTAGTTAGACAAAAGCCCTTCAATTCAGTTTTCTCAATCCATTTTTAATGAGAAAAAAGGAGGTGTATGTGTGTGTGTGTGTGTGCGCGCACGCACATGCACACACGCACACGCAATCATTGCCAGTACTGAAGATTGAAATCAGAATCTGGATGCTGTCCCTTAGCTTCTTTGATCAAGGCTGGTACTCTACCACTTGATCCACAGTGCCATTTCTGGCCTTTTGGCTATGAATTGGAGATAAGAGTCATAAACTTTCTTGCCCTTGCTGGCTTTGTACCATAGTCTTCAGATCTCGGCCTCCTGAATATCTAGGATTAAAGCTGTGAGCCAAAAGTGCCTAGTGATTGTTGGTACTTTTCAAAACACTTCTTCAGTTTATTTGCTATTGGTGAGGGGACATTGGGGATTTAAGAAAAAGCAGTATGTCTTTTGGATATGTGGGAACTTTTTTTTTATATTTGTTTATGATTACAAAATAGTTCTTTCTCTAGAGAAAGTGGTAGGGTCTAGAGGGAAGTAATTGAAAAATGATTTAAAACTTAAAAAAATAATATATAGGAAAGGTGAGATTCTCATCAAATACATCTGGTTTCTGGTTTCTTGCTAAATAAACTTCTCATGTCACTGTGCTCATATCCAAACATGACACCCCTTTAGCTGTTGGAGTCGGAAATAAATAAGGAATGATGGATGAATGTGTTCTGTGCACAATGCAGATACATCCCCAGACACCATAAGATAAAGCTGAATCAAAGACACTTCACCAAGAACACCTTGTGCTTGAAAAGGCCTTGCAGCATCATCAAGCATCCAATTAGGAACCTATCTTGCTTTCTCTATGATCACATCCTTGTGGTTCTTGAAACTAGAGACTACTTCTAAAGCTGTGTGCTGCTGGTTCCTGCCTAGAATCGTAGTTACACTGAGAATTGAGGTTTGAAGCCAGCCCAGGCAGAAAAGTTCATGAGACTCATATCTAACCACCAAAGAGCTGGAAATACAGTTGTGGCTCCAGTGCTGGAGCATCAGTCTTGACTGGACGAAGCTAAGGGACAGTGCTTGGGCCCTAAGTTCAAGCCCCAGTACTTGTTTCCCAAAAGAGGGGAAAAAACCCAAATTGTCAAGTTTCTAAAGGCGTATCTCACAATTTGTTATCTTATTCCCTACAGGAAGAATTTAATGGAAAAGCAGACTCTCTCTTTTTTAATGATGGACAGCGAAGAATTGACTTCGTCTTGGTGTATGAAGAAGAAGGTAGAAAGGAGAAACATAAAAAGGGTACAAATGAAAAACAAAAGGTAAGAGCCTTTTTTCTATTTCCATTTTCTTCTAGTAACCATTTTCTTCTAGTAATAACTTGTGTTATTATTTAAGTAGTAACACGAAGCCGATGTTAGACTATCACATACTAAACACGTTGATTATATTTTTTCTACGCCTGTTACCTCAAGACATGTTAACTGCAATTTCAGAAAAGAAACTTTGCAATGAAAACTTCTTCAGGCTCTTCACCTTCCTTGCTTTTATAGCTAAAGTAGGGTCTCATAAGAGAGTCACATCAAAGTGTACCTGGCTATTTGCACTGAGGTGGGGAAGGAAGCTAATTAATAATGATTGACAGATGTCTGCTGGCATGCCCTGTGTTCTCACTCAGGGGTTATAGGTGCACTGGCATGTATTTGCTGATTTCAATCTCATCATAGCATCATCTGAGTTCTGTTACCACATCATTGACAAATGACAGCAGACTTGTAGCGTGGGTCAACGGATTGCCCAAGCATATGGATGCAAAATCTAGCCCTGCTTCCAATATCTGCTTATTGTTGGTATTGCTCTGTTTTTTAGTACTAGGGCTTGACCTCAGGACCTCAAACTCCTGCTTGACTTTTTTTCACTGAAGGTTGGCTACCACTTGAGCCACAGCTCCACTTTCATTTTTTTGTTTGTTTGTTTTTTTGGTTTTTTGGTGGTTAATTGGAAATAAGACTCACAGACTTTCCTGCCTGGGTCTGGCTTCTGACTATGATCCTCAGATCTCAGTCTCCTGAGTAGCCAGAATTGCAGGAATGAGTCTGGCTCTCCATTGTCTGTCTTAAACCCAGAATTTGTGCTCTCGACCTCTTAGATTCTCTGCTGCCTCCTTCCTTTTCGTTCATTTCCACTCATAGTGCTTGTAACTCTTTCCTTTTTAAAAATTCTTGGATGAGGGGCTGGGCTGTAGCTCAATGGTAGAGTGCTTGCCTTGCATGCATGAGGCCCTGGGTTCGATTCCTCAGCACCACATGAGCAGAAAAAAAATGGAAGTGGGGCTGAGGCTCAAGTGGTAGAGTGCTAGCCTTGAGCTGAAGAGCTGAGGGACAGCGCGTAGGCCCAGAATTCAGGCCCCACGACCGACCAAAAATAAATAAATAAAATTCTTGGATGAAAACAGAGCCATCTTAATCTTGAGATAGTAAAACAACAGGGCAGATGTCTTATCTACTGCCTGGAACTCCTACACCCAAACTGCTTTAAATCCAAACAGGACAAAAAAGAGTGTGTGTTACATTGGCAGTGTTAGTTTTATACTACCCTGGAAATCATTCTCTCATTATTTTTCTCAAATATGTGCGATGGTACGTACAATTGTCCCTCCCTGCATTACTTCCTGAAATCCATACCAATCTCATTATTATTGTTAATTTTTAAGTAGTTGTACAGAGAAGTCTCAATTCAGCATGTCAGTTTATAAGTACAGCGCATCTTGATCAGTGTCACCCCTTCATCTGTTGATTTCTGCCTATTCTTTTTTTTTTTTTTTTTTTTGGGTCTGGTCATGGAGCCTGAACTCTGGGCCTGGGCGCTGTCCCTCAGCTCTTCAGCTCAAGGCTAGCGCTCTACCACTTG
>NW_012267258.1:5726261-5742007 GCF_000151885.1 Dipodomys ordii | reverse complement strand
CACTTGAGCCACAGCGCCACTTCCGGCTTTTTTCTTTTTGCTTATGTGGTGCTGAGGAATCGAACCCAGGGCCTCGAGCGTGCAAGGCAAGCGCTCTACCACTGAGCCACCTTCCCAGCCCCTTCTGCCTATTCTTTCAAGCCAAGTGATGCATACTTTTTCTAAACTGAAAGCAATCAGTATTATTTTATCTGCATGTATAAATTTGGAATGGGTTAAGCCTGGAGTTGAATATTTCCATGTTGCTATTGAATGAGCTCCAACTCTTGGAAGCTGCAGTTCCACTTCTCTTTTTGCCACAGTACTATTTGGGCGTAATTCTGATTATGTCAAACAAGTCCCCCCATGACAATGGCTTAACAATAAGCATGCACTTTGTCACTCCTGCAAAAGTCAAAGGTGACTGGGCATAGTGGCTCCTGCCTATAATCCTAATTACTCAGACTTGAGATCTAAAGACCACAGTTTGAAGCCAGCCTAGGCAGGAAAGTGTGAGTCTCTTATCTCTAATTAACTACCAAAAACCCAGAAGTAGAGCTGTGGCTCAAGAGGTAAAGTGCTAGTGTTCTGCAAAAACAAACAACTTAGAGACAACACCCAGCCCCGAGTTCCAACCTCCAAATAAAAACAGCACAAAATGAAAACAAAAAGTCAGAGATGGCACCGCTGTTTGGTTGAGACTTTGTGCAGGATGGGAATGCAGGCTGACACGGAGGCTCTGTCATAGTGAACAAATAGTTCTGGGGCCTCTGGGCCCTGGCATTAGGAGTAGAGATGTTGGGAGAGAAGTGGTACTTCATCACAACTTAGGTCTGCAAGAAACCACCTCACTGCTACTCACTTCTCACCTATCAGAACTTAGCAGGGTGCCAAGCCTGACTTCCGGCAGCAGGACAGCTGCTAACTGGCCGGCGACCTATGCAGATTTCCTTATTCATTTCCCATGTCTTCTGTTTGTTTTTCACATTTTTACAGCACTAGAATCAGAGTGCATCTTCCAAATGGTATATCATAAGCTAACTGGCTGGGGTTTTTTGTTTCTTTTTGTACAATACTGGATCTTGAAATCAGGGCCTCGGTGCTGTCCCTTAGTTTATCTGCTCAAGGCTGGTGTTGGACCCTTTGAGTCCCACACCTTCACTATGGCTTTTTGTCAGTTAATTGGAGATAAAAATCTTACAGACTTTGTTGCTTGGGCTGGCTTTGAACTGTGATCTTTGGATCTCAGCCTCCTGAGTAGCTAGGATTACAGGCATGAGCCACTGACACCTGGCTTGAATTTTTCCTTATTGACACGTGAATTATTATCATGTACTCATCAGGAAAATGCATTGTGGTTAAGATTAAGTAAAATAGCAAACACATATACATTTTGCATGAATCTTCAGCACATACTAAATAGTGTAATAACACTCTCTTTATCTCTCTCTGTCTCTCATGGGGTTTGAACTCAAGGACCTTGTACTTTTCCTTGGCTTGCTTGCTCATGGCTAGTACTCTACTCCTTTTGCTAATTAATTGGAAATATTCTCTTGGGCTTTTCTGCCTAGGCTGGCTCTGAGCTGAGATCCTTCAGATCTTAGCCTCGTAAGTAGTGAGGATTTCAGGCATGGGCCCCCAGTGCCTAGCTGCCTTTCTCTTTTTTTATTTGCTGTTTTCTTAACAATGATCTGGGATGAAAAGGCATGCCTTTCCTGTATTATACAATTTTATCACTGGGAGCAGAATGACTTAAAGTAACTTACTTTCCTGTGGACACTAAGGTCTATTCTGTGCATTCATAGCTAACCATCATCAAATATTCATCAGCCTTCCATCTGTCTGTAGAGCAGGATTGAAGCTATATAAGGTAAGTTAAACAGACCTGATCCATTAAACTATAAAGGAAACAGTTCTGATTATAGACAAGAGCCTTACTGCCAGGGCATAGGGGCCCTAGAGCTGACTCGTTACATTATTAATGACCTTTGCTTTTGCTTTAGATGGAAACGTAGATCCTAGGGTAACTTATAAAATCAGGAGGAACAAGATCGTCCTTATTTTTGGCAATCCTGGAACTCCTGGACTGATAGAACTTGATGTTGGGTTTTATAAATTAGACCTTCAAGTATTTGTGTTTGTATAGAATCCCATTTTTAAGAACTGGAAAAACATTTTCAAGTTGGATCATACTTATTGAGGATTTAGGATGGTACCAAAAGAAGGCAATTTCCAAAACCCTGTTTCTTTTAAGAAGAAAGTAGATTGTGCAAGTCATATTGATTTCCTAAAGCAACGCTGTGGTTGACTGCCAGGCTTCATGAAAAGCAACGTTACCCATGTTTTAGGGCTCCAGAAAGATAAGAGACAGGCTGTCAAAGGGCAAAAACACAAGCAGAGCCTTAACAGACCATGTCATCTTGTGATCAAAGGAGAAGATGCTGTCCTCACCAAGCCTCCAAATGGCCAACCTTCCTGCAACCTTGTTCCTTCACACTGCTTGAAGCCATTCCAGAAACTATGCCTGCCTCCAAAAACAACTGTATAACGGCTTATATATTCCCATTTTAGTTGTAGAGGATTTGAAGTTGTTTTAGCAAGCATTAGACGAGGCTCAGCCCCAAATCAATTTGGATTTTTTTTTTCTGGTCACAAGGAAACTAAGCTCAAAATAATGCTTAAAAGCTACAAGAAGATAGTCATTTTGACTTTTGCTGGTCACTGTAATCCTAGCTACTCAGGAGTCTCAGATCTGAGGATCTTGGTTCAAAGCCAGCCTAGGCAAAAATGGGAACTATAGAAAATGAGAATGCCGCGAGATTGATGTATTTACCACAGTAGTCCAGGAATTAGCATCTTGAGGCTCATTTTAGGAGAGTTGTGAAGGAGATTTCAGTTTCCAGTGGTGGATGGATTGGAGGCCATCAGCCCAGATAACTTGGTGCATGTTCTGTGTTTTAGGGTGAAATCAGCTCTAAATCTTTAATACTTCATACTCAAAAGTTCTTCTTTTTTTTTTCTTAACATTGTTGTTGTTTTCCTTGCTTTTCCATCTTTCTTAGTGTTGCTAAGATTAGAGGTTAAAAGAAATAAATTGGGATCAGCAGTTTCAAATTAGAGCAACAAAATGTGTTGCTGGTATAAGCATGTTTGCTTTTATTTTTGAATACGTGGCACAAAAACAAGGAATCCAAGTCTTGGCTGCTGGCTTCCAAAATGGGAAATATTCTTAGGCTCCAACCTTAAAAAACACACACACAGAAAAGACAGCAAAATACAGCAAAGTAAAACTGATTATTCCACATGGGCTCACAGAAGGCTTTATCAACATGTTCACAAAGACAGAAAAAGGAGAAAACCCTTCTCCTGACCATTCCTTTTGTTTGTTTGTTTGGTTTTGGTTTTGTGGTGATACCAGGGCTGGAGTGAACTCAAGACCTTGCATTCTTGCTCAGCTTTCTTGCTCTAGGTTGGTGCTCCATGCCTTAAGTCAAACCTCCAGTCTAGCATATCTTGCTGCTTAATTGGTGATAAGTCTCATTGGCTTTTCTACTTTGGCTGGCTTTGAACCAAGAGTCTCAGATCTCAGCCCCTTTAGTAGCTAGGATTACAGTTGTGAGCCACTGGCACCCAGCTCTATAATTGTTCCTCTTGAGATCTAGCCTTACATTTGAATGAAAAGGCCATCATTTGCCCTGACAAAGCCAGCTTTGTCTCACCCTTTCTCTGGTCATCTATAAAAGGTATAGGGTTGGTAAAATATCATCTAGAAAACATTATGAGGTAGTTGAGGCTTGCCAGGATTAATCATGAAGGATTAGCTACGTGTGGGCCCTGTCCATGTGTATTCATACATGTGTCCACAGAAAACACAGGTCCTAGAATATTTGTCTAATGAGAAGACTTATCTGAGCTGCTTGTTAAAAACAATTACCACTGGGTGCTAGTTGGCACTAGCTACTCAGGAAGCTGAGATCTGAGGATCACGGTTCAAAGCCAGGCCAGGCAAGAAGCTCAAGACTCTTATCTCCTATTAACCACCAGAAAACTGCAAGTGGAGCTGTGGCTCAAGTCAAGTAGTAGAGCACTAGCCTTATGTGAAAAAGCTCAGGGACAGTGCTCAGGCTCTAAGTTCAAGCACATTGCCAAACCAAGAAAACAGAAAACAGATTGTTCCAGCCTGATCGTTTTTCTACTGAATTGTGTTTCTCCATGAACGGAGTCCAAGACTACATTTAGATTACCTTTCCAGGTTATGAGAAGCAGATAAGTTTGGAAAACACTTTGTAAAAATATTTTCAGTGGGTTGCTGGTGGCTCAAGCCTGAAATCCTGGCTATACAGGAGGCTGAGAGCTGAAGATCAGGGCTTGAAGCCAGTCCAGGCAAGAAAGTTCACGAGACTCTTATCTACAGTTAGTGAGCAAAAGGAGGGTAGTGGGATATGGCTCAAGTGATAGAATACCAGCCTTGAAATCAAAATCCAAGTGAGTCCATGGCGCCCTGAGTCCACACCCCAGTACCAGCACTAAAAATACATAGATATTTAACATATATATATATATATATATATATATAAATGTATATATTTAATATCTTCATCTATGTTCATGTTAATCTTAAATGATTTATACTACTTTGTCATCATAGTAAATACACCATGAGTTTACTTCTTAGTCATTGCAATCTTTTCTTGTTTGTGTGACTCTGTGCGTGTGTGCATGCGTGCATATGTGTGTGTGTGTGTTTGCACGCGTGTGCGCACACATGCATCAGTTCTGGGGCTTGAACTCATGGCCTAGGTGCTGCTCTGTTCTTGAGCTTTTTTGCTCAAGGACTAGCACTCTACCATAGCTCCACTTCTGGCTTTTTCCTGGTTAATTGGAGATAAGAGTCTCAGAGACTTTCCAGCCCAGGCTGGCTTTGAACCTTTATCCTCAGATCTTAGCCTCCTAAGTAGTTAAGATTATTGGCAGAAGTCACCAGCTCCCAGCCAACGGTTGCTTTTAAACACTGCCAACTCTGGGACCATGAAGGAAGGAAACTCCAGGGAACAGTGCTTACTCTGGTGTTACTGCAGTGTAATCTGCAGGGGAAGCCTGGACAACAGTGACTTTATTAGGCTGAATGACATACACAATGTCTAAGATGCATAGAGACAGAAGCTTCCTTAATCATGCCCGTGTGTTCTTAGTGTTTCTGATTGCTTTACTCTTCTTTGACAGTTTTATTAGTGTCTCAAGAGAGGTATAAATAAAACTCCAGTTTCTGGAAGATGCTCCCTCATTCGTACCCTTGGTCCATTTGAGCCCTCAATGCAATCCACCCCCAGCAGTAATAGAATCCTGTTTATTTTTAGTGATGTACCTAGGTCTTCAGTGATAAACAGGCTCTTTAGCTTTCCTAGATTTCGAGTAGGCTTATAAAAAAAAGTGGGATATAATTACAATGCAGATGAATTTGCTCCCCTAGAGATACAGGAATTTACAGCATGGTTTAATTTATGACTAAGCTTTTAATTTCTTTTTAAGACCTAGTAAGTCTAGTCATTTTTTTCTGATATTGCCTACAAATCATAGGCCATGGTATAGGCTGACTTTTTTTTTTTTTAATGTACGCTTGCCAACAATGCCCTTAGGTAATTTTTGGTTACAGAGTGTGTAGGTTCCAGTATTTATTCCACAAACATTTATTGAGCAGTGGCTGTGTCAGCCAATATGCAATATTAATTATCTTCCCTTTTTAACATGGAAGGCAGCTTTACATTAATTTTTCACATGTCAAGAAGAGTTACTTGTGCCAGTGTCAAAAGATGCGTTCCTATTAAAGGGATTTAAGCAGTCTTTTCTTACAGAAGCAGTCCGTCTCTGCTGGGTGCCTGTTGGATAAATAGGCCACATATGCTAATTTACTTTAGCTTCCTGACATACCAAGGAAACTGGTCCCATCCATTTTTCTTAGTTTTCCACTGGTTCTTTGTGAACAGGCATGCTAAGACAAGAAGAACTGGACTATTAAAGCAACACCAAGGTGATACATTCACATGTTGAATAAGCAAATAGAAATGCTTTATTCTTGATTTAACTGTTTATATGTTTACACTTCATAGTGAAAGGCGAGACTATACACTAACTTCCAAGGTCTCCCAGTTATCTCAAGAGAAATCAGGTGAACATGTCAGGAGTTCTTTGTAAAGACCTAAATAGGAACTGAAAGGAGATAAATTAGTACAATTTTTCTGGAGGGTCATACAGCTATTCATATTAGAGAATTTACAACCAAAGTACACTGTTTGATTGCAGAGTTTTATTTCCAATGTTGTATCCCGAGGAAGTAATAAAAAATACATGAAGATTGTTTTACAAGGATTTTCAACACAGTGAAGAATTAGAAACGATCACAATATCCAGTTATTGGAAGCGGGTTAAATAAAACCCAGTGTGTCTTCCTGAGTGGCTATTCCCAAAGCCACTCAGATGGGGCTGAGGGAAGGTTTTGTAATATGTTCTGAATATGTGATGGTCACATAGGCTGGGCATGCTCACCAGTGACCTCTCTTATTACATACAACGATGGGACAAAAGAGCAGAGACACCTAGATGTCAGATCCCCAGGGGGTGAAAAGAGTATGTGTTCATCAGATATCTTAAGGAGTCGTTCAAGGACCAGGCCACATGGCATGGAAGCATCCAGAAAGGGGGATGCTGGAGTGACTCAGAGTTAGGATCCATTTCCCAGAGTTCCTGGTACATGAGTTCAGGCATTTGGTGGGATCAGAAGTCACTGGGTGCATAGTCTGGAAACAGAGCAGTTATGAATGCCTATTTTGTCAGATGTTTGGTTTTCAGAAGGAGTCAGTGGCTCACATCTGTGGCTCACACCTGTAATCCTAGCTATTCAGGAGGCTGAGATCTGAAACTCAAAGTCAAAAACACCCTGGGCAGAAAAGCCTTTGAGATGAGATTCTTATCTCCAATTAAGTGTGTGTGCATGCACACACACACACAATCTCTGAAAGTGGAAGTGGTAAAGCATCTACCTTCAGCAAGAAAGTTAGGGAACAGTACCCAGGTTCTTAGTTCAAGCCCCAGTACCGGCACACACAGACAAAAATCTAGGGAGGAAAACTAAGGACGAGGGAGTTCAGTTGCTGTAATGTAGGACTTGAGATTCCTTTAATCCATTCTTGCATAATAGATTGCCATTGATCCATATTGCACTTTGTTTATTCAGCCATTTATGGCATGCTTTTTTATAGGCCTCGTCTGAATACTTAGGATATCAAGATTAAAGACCAGTATCTCTGGAGGCAGAGATGGTCATTGAATAGCAGTTAGGACCATGGAATGGTGTGTGTGTGTGTGTGTGTGTGTACGTGTATACACATATACACGTATACACATATGTTGGTTTTTTGTTTTTTCTGTGCTGGAGGCTTGAACTCAGGCCTGGGTGCTGTCCCTGTGATTTTCTTCTCAAGGCTAGTACTCTACCATTTTGAGCCACAGCTTAGCTTCCAGTTTTCTGGCAGTTAATTGGCGGTGAGAATTTCACAGACTTTCCTGCTCTGGCTGACTTTGAGCCATAATCTTCGGATCTCAGCCTCCTGAGGAGCTAGGATTATAGGCATGAACCACTAAATGCTTGGCTTTTCCTTACTCTTCTCAAAGGAAGAAGGTCTACAAGAGATAAATCCCTTGGGCCTGAGCCATCACACCCTAACTGTGAACTCCCTCCCTTCTAGAAGATTCCAGAGATAGAGGCACGGGTCATTCTGTGGCGGATGAGTGAGGTGATCAAAGCTGCCGGGTGTCAGCCTTAAGGAGGGTCATTCCCCTGGAAGGCACCTCTGTCATTCCTTCTTGGAGCACTGTGTCCTCAGTGACGGGGCTTCTAGGCTAATGGGGTTTTCTCTAGTTTGTATCTACTCTCAATCAGGATTCTTGATTGGACATAACAAAACTCAGCTGTATCTTGTGCTTACAGACACCTTGGAAAGATTACATAAATAAGTCAGTATGGAGACAGAGCAGCCAGTGGACTAGGTAGAAGCAGATCCTCACCTCTTGGGGGTGACACAGTATGAGAGGAAAAGATGGTGGTTGTCTTGGACACAGGCTAACCATTGGCATCAGTGACCAGCCTACCTGTCTTCTTTCACAGCTTCTGTGGTCTTTGGAACTGGCCTTTGCTCCCATCCATCCAAGCTAAGAGGCCAGGAAGCTCATGCTAGTAGTGGAGCTTCACTGAACACTAGGAAAAGGAGAGTGTATGTTTTGTTGTATTGCAATACTTGGGCTTGAACGGAGGCCTAAGCACTGTCTCTTAGCTTTTAGAGCTGGTGCTCTACCACTGAAGCCACAGTTTCACTTCTGGCTTTTTGTTGGTTCATTGGATATAAAAAAAAATCTCCTGGAGTTTCCAGCTTGGGCTGGCTTTGAACTTTGATCCTCAGACCTCAGTCTCCTGAGTAGCTAGGATTACAGATGTGAGTCACCAGTGCCCAATGAGAGTGTGCATTACCTGCTGTAGTGAATGTAGAGTTTGATGTAGGTTGAAATGTTGAGCAGTCATAAAGAACAACAGGTATCCATTATAATGCCACAGAACACAGATACATATTTCATCTAATATCAGGAAAAAGTAGTGAGTAATTGGGCACTGGGTTTCTCTATAGATCCTTTTTTGTTTTGTTTGCTTGTTTGCTTTTGTGCTGGTACTGGGTCTTGAACTCAATCTCCATTTCTCTCTTGTTTGGCTACTGCTCAAGTCTTGTGCTTTACCACCTGAAACATATCTCCACTTTCATATGTTTGCTGGTTAATTGGAGATAGTCTCACAGATTGGTTTGCTGAGGCTGGTTTTGAACTGTGATCCTTAGTTCTCAGCCTATTGAGTAGGTGGAATTAGAGGTATGAGCCGCGAGCTTTGTAGATCCTTCATAGCAGACTGTTGTACATTCTTTGAGTCTTCAGCACTTGAAGGTTTCCTAGAACATAGCAGGGCCTCAGGAAACGTTTATAGGATGAATTTATAACTGCTTATGGTTATTTTGTTTTGTGTTAGTGCTGTTCCAGGGCTTGAACTCGGGGCCTGGGTACTGTCCTTCAAGCTTTTTTACTCACTCAAGGCTGGTGCTCTATTACTTGAGCCATAGCTCCACTTTTGGATTTTTGGTGATTAATGGGAGATAGGAGCCTCATGGACTTTTCCTGCCTCAAATCTCAATCCTCAGATCATAGTCTCCTGAGAGGCTAGGATTACAGGCATGAGCCACCAGTGCCAGGTATTAGAACTGCTGGTTGAGTTGAGAAGCTTCTCCTCATCTTTGAGAGATCGATCCCAAGACGCCCAGTGGATGCCTACTTGTAGCCCCAAATTCTGCACATAGTATATTTATTCTCTGTGCATGCCTACATATACTTAATGTGTTCTCCACCTTACCTAAACATGTGTCACGTTCTGTAAGTTTTTCTGCTTGAGGTTGACAGCAGAGACAGCGTGCATTTCCTTCCTCCTTCACAATGTCACAGAAGATCCCTCCTTCCCATGCATCTTAGCAACTGCAGCATATACTACTTTTCTGGTTATCAAGTTAAGAGCTTCCAGTTTTTTCACTTAGACGCTGTACTGTATGACATCCACATTGCTCACGTCACTACTCCTGCACTTGGGTGTCATGAAGTAAAGTAACGGTTACCTGAACACACTTCATCCAACTCAGCAAGTTGATTGCTGAGTACCTCACAGGCAGTAACCAACCACACATGCGTGTTCAGCCACAGGGATGATAGACGTTCCGAGCAGGCTAGATTACATCACACTACTCGGAAAGGAGCAGAATTTAAAACCTACTTAAAAATTTTTAAATTGTTATTATAAAGGTGATGTACAGAGGGCTCACAGTTAAAGAGTACATTTCTTTTTTGGACAATGTCACCCCTTCCCTTGCTCTCTCCTAGTTTTTCCCTCCTGGATAGTTCATTTTCCACATAGTGTCTAGTGAGTACCATTGCTGCATTTGTTCACCCTTTGTCCCTCTATTTCTGGGTCTTCCTCCTTTCCTTCTCAAAGACAGATAAATGAACAAACCAGAGAAAAAGAAAACAAGCCAGTAACAAAGAAAAAAACTCCTGTTTCCATTTGTTGCAGTTCATTGTGATAAATATTATTTTATGTGATCAGATGCACATAAGCATCACACCTTTACGTTCCTCTTGTAAGAGTGTGCCTAGAGTCTTGTATACTTTATTTTATCCCATGATATTTTAGATCTATCTTCCACACATGGGAGAAAACATGCCGTTTGTCTCTCTGAGCTTGGCTCACCTCATTTAAAATGGTTTGTTCTAGGTCTATCCGTTCCCCTGTAAATGACATAATATTCTTTCTAATGGCTGTGTAAAATTCCATCGTGTATAGGTACTGCATTTTGGATTCACTCATCTATTGTGGGCATCTGGGCTGCTTGGCTATTGTGACTAGTGTGGCAATAAACATGGATGTGCAGGTGTCCTTATCATCTCTTGGCTCATGATGTTCAAGGTAGATGCTCTGTAGTGGTATCCATATTTAGTTTTTTGTTTTGTTTGTCAGTCGTAGGGCTTAAACTCGGCCTGGGCACTGTCTCTGAGCTCTTCAGCTCAAGGCTAGCACTCTGCCACTTGAGCCACAGCCTCACTTCTGGTTTTCTTATTGGAGATAAGTCTCATGGACTTTCTTGCCTGGGCTGGCTTTGAACCATGATCCTGAGATCTCACCCTCCTGAGTAGCTAGAATTACAGGCATGAGCCACCAGAGCCCAGCTCCATGTTTAGTTCTTTTAAGGAACTTCCAGACTGCTGTTGAAAGTTATTGTGCTAGGTTAATACCTCCTTTAAAAAGCAGCTGGGCCAGGTGCCCGTGGCTCACACCTACTCAAGAGGCTGAGATCTGAGGATCATAGTTCAAAGCCTGCCCAGGCAGGAAAGTCCATGGGACCCTTACCTCCAATTAATCAACAAGAACCCAGAAGTGGAGCTGTGACTCAAGAGGTAGAGCTCTAACCTTGGGCAAAAATGCTCAGGGACAGCCCCAGAGAAAACACACACACACGCACGCACGCACGCACGCACGCACACACACACACACACACACACACACACACACACCCTACCTCTCTCCTTCCTTCCCTCTCTCTCCCTCACTTCCCTCTCCTTCCTTCCCTCTCTCTGCCTCTCCCTCTTTCCCTCTCGCTTCTTCTCTCTCCCTCTCTCCTCTCCCTCTCTCTCCCTCTGCCTCTCCCTCTTTTTCCCCTCTCTCCTTCTTTCTCCCTCTCTCTCTCACACACATACACATATACATATATTTAGCTGGGTGCCAGTAACTTCTGCCTATAATCCCAGCTACTCAGGAGACTTTGCAGCATAGAAAGAAAAGTCTTTGAAACTCTTCTCCAATCAACCACTGAAAAGCTGGAAGTGGCGCTGTGGTTTAAGTGGTAGGGCTAGTACTTTGAGCAAAAGAAGCTCAGGGACAGTGCCCGGGCCCAAAGTTCAAACCTCAGAACCATCACAAAAACAAAACAAAAAAAAAAACCAACCAAAAAAACCCAAAACAAAGGAGGCCAAAATCTCCTTCAACCGTATTTAGAGACATTGGGGATGGTGGAACACTCATGGGAGCAGAGTAGGAAAGTGACACACAAAGCCGTCTGCTCTCTCTTCCAGCTCAGCATGTCCAGGCCCGTGGATTTGTCTCTGTTAAGGCAGGTAGTTTTAGCATTTGCTGGCTTTTTTCCGAGTTACTCTGGTCTATGCTCAAAGTGTAGCGAGCAGTTTCATGTGTTGCCTCTGGAAAACTCTTAGCACAATATCTGGCATCTTATTAGAACCATACTACATCCTATAAAGCAGTAGTTTTGTGTCTGACTCCTCTCCTAAGGAGTTTTTTTGCTTCAGGGCCTGGCTTCTTCCCCATACACCTCATAGCATCCTGTATCACTGTTACCGCGCTGTCCACATTGTGGCTCAGTCCTCCTCTGTCCCTTTACTGTGGATTCAGCATGAGAAGTGTTCCCTAAGAAAAGAGGCCTGACTGACTTTTCCTACCCTGTCACTATTGGAGTCATTGTTCAAACACCATCCCAGAATCCTTTGCAGTTGTGTGCAGTACAAGCATTGGATCCAGTTTATCAACTGTCAGTGGAAATGGGAATTCTAGTGTGGTTGAAACCCTGTCCTCAATGGGAATGGAACAAGGAAGCTAGTGAGTGTTCTCTGCTTAGTGGATGCACAACATGAAGCACAGAGGTTTTACTTCGCTTTCATGTGCCATCGAGTTGTTGATGGAGCCAGAATGAAAATGAAACCTAAGCAGTCTTATTTTTGAGATTGTGCCCTTAACTGCTATGGTGACATTTTCATTATTTTGTCTCACAGAGGAACATTTTTGATGATAAAGCATTTTCCAGCCTACTTCAGCAGCTCATGCCTGTACTCTTTGCTACTCAAGAGTTTGAGATCTGAGGATTGAGGTTGAGAGACAACTCTGGCAAAACAAATCATCCAGTTTCATGTCTCAACTCACCAAAAGCCAGAAGCAGAGGGCATGTCTTCAGTGATAGAGTACCAAGTAGAAGCAAAAAACAGCTGAGTGAACCTTTACACTGTCCTTTGGCTTCTTCCCTCAAGGCTGGCACTCTACCGTGAGCCTCTGTTCCACCTATGGCTAGCTTTGTTGGTGGGTAATTGGAGATAAGAGCCTCATGGTATTTCCTCATAGCTTCAAACCGCCACCCTCAGATGATTTCAGCCTCCTGAGTACGATTACAGGTGTGAACCACTGGCACCGGCCTGTCCCATAAGAGCCAAAAAAGACTTGGGGATTTTGCCAAAGCCAGAAACTTTTCTATACTGCCAATGTTTCCAAATGCCATCACGCAACTGGGAGCTCTCCTCAGAGCTCAGGGCTTCTAGAAAAGAGCCAGCACTCCCAGGTCATCAACAACATTGCTGCTTCTGTTCCATTGTGAGCACATGTATCTTTCTCATCAGGTCTAAACCAGTATGCTTGTATTATTTATGTATTTTTGTTTTCTTAAAGGCCTTTTCTGCCAAACTAAAAGACTTACATATATTCTAATATCTCTTGACAGAGAAAAAGACAAGCATATGAATCTAATCTTATCTGTCATGGCCTGCAGCTAGAAGCAACCAGATCGGTAAGTGTTGGTCCCTTTGCAATCCCCCTTTGAACATTGTTTTGGGGGAACTGGCAAGTTACTTGGGATTCAGAAAACAGTGGATGAAGAGGAGACTCAATCAGCATCTGTGCTGTGTAGAATGTGTTACTTTATCTGATCAAAGCCAACAGATGCTTTTTTTTTATAGCCAAAGAGTTTACTAATTAATGCACTATCTGGTTAATTTTTTTCCTTTAAAATTTTTCAAAGTATTTTCTTTCCTAAATTAGTTCATGGTAAAAATTAGAAAATAGAAGAAATAAGGAAAACTTAAAATGATCCGAACCTTAAGTGCATACAAATAACCTTGTAGCCCTTCTATTTTTATATCTTTAGGAAGAGATAAAGACATAGTTAAGTCTATATTTATACATAAAGATACATCTTTGTATCTTTATCTCTTTTTATATCATTAGGTATAAACATAATCCCTTCACAAAGGGGAATTATTTTTATATCTTTAGATATATGCCTTTTCCATTCAGAAAGATCAAATTGGTATCACAATTTTCTAATTTTCTATTTTCACATAATATATAGTAAATGCCCCTTTATATCAATAAATAAAATTCTTTGACATTTTAATGGCCACAGAACATAATGAGTAGATATTCAATAAATTCAGCAGTCTGATTTAGGTTGAGAAAATTAAAAATTTTTCATTAGTGTAGCATTGCCATGAATATTCTAGTGTTGTTATTTTAAGTCACTAATTTGAAAGATGTGATGGACAAATTAACAAGTTTAATTTTCTCATTTAAAATATTAGACAATGAAAGAACTGCGATCATTTGAATTACTGTCTTAATAGTTCAAACTAAGAAATTCTCTTAAAAAAATTTAGGATGTTTTTCAGATCTGATGTACCCTCACTATTACTGGTATCTTTGTGCATGTGTTTGATTCTTTCTCTTTTTGTGCCAGTAACTGGGGCTTAAACTCAGTGCCTGGGCCCTGTCTCTTAGCTTTTTCACTGAAAACTGGTTCTTTACCAATTGAGCCTCAGCTCTACTGCCAGCTTTTTACTGGTTTATTGGAGATAAGAGTCTCATGGATTTTCCTGCTTGGTCTGGGTTCAAATTGTGATCCTCAGAACTCAGCCTCCTGAGCAGCTAGGATTACATGCATGAGCCATTAAGGCCAGCTTATGTTTTTATTGGTTTTGTTGATGGTGGTAGTTTTTCAAAAAACTGCCTGCACATAAAACAATCAGTTGGAAAATTGAGGACAAGGTAGGTTTGTTTCTCTGATTTGTTTGTTTATTCTTTCCATATAGGTTTCAGATGACAAGCTTATATTCGTAAAAGTACACGCACCTTGGGACGTGTTGTGTACATACGCTGAGATAATGCACATCAAGTTACCTCTGAAACCCAATGACCTGAAAATCCGCTCCTCGGCCTTCGGCACCCTCAACTGGTTCACCAAAGTCCTCAGAGTGGATGAAAGTGTCATCAAGCCAGAGCAAGAATTCTTCACCGCCCCCTTTGAGAAGAACCGGCTCAATGATTTCTACATTCTTGATAAAGATTCTTTCTTCAATCCAGCCACTAGGAGCCGCATTGTAAGTTTAAATACATTGCCTTTCCTGCTCAAGGCTGGAACTCTCCCACTTGAGCCAGGCCTCTACTTTCCAACTTATTACCGGTCAATTGGAGATAAGAGTCTCTCAGATTTGTCTGGCCAGGTTGGCTTTGAACCATGATCCTCAGATTTCAGCAAGAATTGTTTTTAATGCCTACCAATGACCATTCTACAGTGACGTTGAATTCTGTATAACCCCATACTCTTTAATTTTCAATCTAGGTTTACTTCATCCTCTCCCGGGTCACCTATCAAGTGGTGAATAATGTCAACAAGTTTGGGATTAACAGACTTGTCAGCTCTGGAATCTACAAGGCTGCCTTCCCCCTCCATGATGTAAGTCCAGAGGCCTGGGGCTGGGAAGGTAGCTCAGTGGTAGAGCGCTTGCCTCACATGCATGAGGCCCTGGGTTCGATTCCTCAGCACCACATAAGCAGAAAAAGTTGGAAGTGGTGCTGTGGCTCAAGTGGTAGGGTGCTAGCCTTGAGCTGAAAAGCTGAGGGACAGCGCCCAGGCCCAGAGTTCAAGCCCCACAATGGGCAAAAAACAAAAACAAAAAAACCAAATGAAGAGACCTTGTGCTGACCAGGGGAGAGGCCAGCCAGTGACTGGCTTTCTTGACCTCCTGTCTCTCCCTCACTATTAAAAGATACTGAAAGATTACAGGCTCCTCAGGGTCATAAAGAACCCAATCTTCTTTAGTAATGGGATCTATGCCAGTAGTTAAGATGATTAAACGAACCCGTGAACCCATGTCTCCAGTGCTGGTGGCTACGCCTGTAATCCTAGCTACTCAGGAGGCTGAGATCTGAGGATCATGGTTCAAAGCCAGCCTGGGAAGAATAATCTATGTGAGACTCTTAGTTCCAATTGAGCAACAAAAAGCCAGAAGTAGAAGTGTGGCTCAAGTGGTAGAGTGCCAAACTTGAGTGAAAAGAGCCAAGTGAGAGGGGGGAGGGGGGA
>NW_012267258.1:5699627-5726211 GCF_000151885.1 Dipodomys ordii | reverse complement strand
GGTGAGGGAGGGGGAGAGGAGAGGGGAGGGAGGGAGAGGGAGAGAGAGAGGAGTTCAAGGCTTAGCACTCTACAACTTGAGCCACAGCTCTACTTCTGGCTTTCTAGCACTTCATTGGCGATAAAGAATCTCACTGACTTTCCTGCTGGGGCTGGCCTTGAACTGTGATTCTCAGATCTCAGCTTCTGGAGTAGCTAGGATTACAGACGTGAGCCATCATCATCTGGCCAGTCTCTTAGATTTAACTGTAGCATGACATGAACTTTGGAAACAAAAACTTGTCCTGAATACGAATCTGCAGTGCTATAGTTCTATAGAATTCCATTGGAATTTCCTCATGCCCAGGTCTTATCTCAACAAAGCTTCTTAGAAGTGCAGTGGTCCCATCCCCAGGCCAAGGAATGACACATTCTATATGGTATTTGGGAGGAAGGTGGGTGCAGGCCAAGACCCACCCTGAGTCTTGGCTATGTGATAATCTGGCTCAAGTCCTTGAAGAAAGAAAATGAATCAGACAAGAGAAAGGTGATGGAATGCAAGCAAAGGCAGGAGGTTTTGTTTCTTGAATATGCTAAGTGTATAACATGATACCAAGTTTCTTTCTTTGCCTATTTTCTATGTTTTCTTAAGAACTATTGAATCAGGGACAAAAGAGCCTGGTTTTTTGTTAATGCCCTGGTTATCCAAGGAGAGGGATTGGTTATAAGATGTCCCTCCCTGGCGGGGGAATTCAGAAAACTCGAGTATCCCAAATTTTCATTGCTTAGGACTGCTCCCATGGGTAGGACACTAAGCAACCTTGAGGCTCCTGCTGAGTACCTGCATTGCCTCCCAACACTGTCATCCACGCTGTCCCTCACCATCAGTGATGGCAAGTGCCCCCCCCCCTCGGGGGGAGTCATGGCCCTGGTGCAGAATCACTGCAAGTTAATTAAAGTGGTATTTTTGACCCCTTCCCGGATGTGCATTTCCCCCCGTTGTCACAAATGACTACGAAATACTACCCCCAGGAGCGCCACATGTAAGCCACAGATTTGTGGGGAAACGGGATGACTAAGACATTAATTTGTTCCATTTTGCTACTCAGTGCAATTTCAGCTCTCCGTCGGAAGATCCCAGCTGCCCCAATGAACGCTACCTTCTGTACAGAGAGTGGGCGCATCCTCGGAGCATATACAAGAAACAGCCCCTGGATCTCATCAGGTAAGCGAACCCTGCACATAGGACCAATATCTTTTGACTCACAGACCCAGCTCTCTCTCTGAGCACCTGATTGGCCTTGGCATGCTTATCCCTGTCCCCATTCATCTCAGGGAGGATCATGAGTTCAAGGCCAGCCCAGGCTATACAGCAGGAAGAGAAGGAAAGGGAGAAATGAGGGTGGGGGGAAACCTAATCAAAGCTTTTCAATGGAGAGTTGAGGTAGTTTTGGTAGAGAGACAGTGGTCAAAAGACATCTCATTTGAAAGGAGAGGTCCTTCATGACTCCTTGCTTCTCAGAAGTAGGAGAGGAGTTTCCATTTCAGCCTTAGAACCTTTTTAGGCCTTGCTTACAGGATAGCAGAATATAACCAACTCTCTATTATTACCGGTCTCTAAGCAGAGTATATGCCTGACCAGTGCTATTAAATATGGCAGAATAATTTTTACTACTTGGGAGAGGTTGGGTGGGGCAGCATCTGAGATTCTTAGCAATTTCAAATAAGTTGTGACCAAGGGATGATAGTTTATAAGAACTGTGTTAGCTGGGCACTGGTGGCTCAGGCCTATAATCCTAGCTACTCAGGAGGCCGAGATCTGAGGATCATCGTTCAAAGCCAACCTAGACAGGAAAATCCATGGGACTCATCTCCAGTTAACCACTAGAAAACTGGAAGTGGTGCTATGGCTCCAAATGGTAGAGTGCTAGCTTTGAGCAAAAGAGCTCAGGGACAGTGACCAGGGGCCAAGTTCAAGTCCCACAACCAACTAAAAAAAAAAAAAGGAGTAGAAGAAGACTGTGTTACTTTATGTTGAATCACTGTAACAAAATACTTGAGTCTGGATGCTAGATGAAGAAGAGAGGTTTACTTAGCGCCCAGTTCAGGAGCCTGAAAAGTAGAAAGTGCAGAGTACCAGCACTTAGAAGTCCTCTAGTCTCCACCTCATGATGGACACCATAGCAGGACTCTACCAGGAAAAGACACATGGCAGGACCAGAAGCCAAAAGGAAGCGGGGCTGTTGATGCTCTTTTTTTTTTCTCTTCTTTTTCTTTTTTAATAACATCCCTCTTGCAAGAGCTCACTCAGGGTCTCATGAGAACTCTCTTAATTCCTTCCAAAGATGATTCCTTTCTGAAGCCACTAAGGGGTACAGGCTGTGCTGAGAGCTAAGTCCCCAGAAGGCAAGGTCTACCTCGCTCCATCCTAGCCTGGACTCTTACATCAGCATCATCTCAAAGGAAATCGTCAGGTTCTACAGATCAGAAGGGAATCAGTGTAGGGCAGCAAGAGTCATCTGAACTGTTACTTCATTGGTTTCTTCTTTTGTGAGTTGTGGGGCCTGGCCACTGTCCCTGAGCTTTTTCACTCAAAGCTATTCCTCTACCACTTGAGCCACACCTCCACTTCCAGTCTTTTGGTGGTTAATTAGAGCAAAGGTCTCACAGACTTTCTGGATTCAACTGACTTCAAACTATGATCCTCATAGCTGAGCTTCCAGAGTAGCTAGGGTTACAGACCTGAGCCATCGATGCCCAACTTCCTGATGCATAGCAAGGATATACTTCTGTTTCAGGATAGTGTGTTTGACTCTCAGGTCTACTGGGTAAATACATGTGTTCTCAAAGTGAATTGAGTCAAGTTTGAACGTATCAAAGACTTTTATTTTTTAAAAAAAGAGAGCTATTCACTTGCAAAGTGGCAGAGTGGTTATTTGTGTCTTCTAAAAGTGATTTCTTTCTTCAGGAAGTATTATGGAGAGAAGATTGGAATCTACTTTGCCTGGCTGGGCTATTACACCCAGATGCTGCTCCTGGCTGCTGTTGTGGGCGTGGCCTGCTTTCTTTATGGATATTTTGATCAGGAAAACTGCACTTGGAGGTAATCTCCACTGGTTCCATGTCGCTGTGCCACAAAGTTCATTATCCATGAAAGTATTTGCAGGGTTTTGGTAAAAGAAGACTCATAGTGGAACACTCATTGTTTAAGATGATAGAGCCCCTTTGTGCTGAGTCTACTAACTAAATAAAATTCAAACAAAATAATTCTCAGGTAAGCCAGCCCAGGCTCTGACAGGAACATTTCCCTCAGGAAACACATCACTATTTTGAGACAATTCTTTGTTTGAAAAAAGAAAGGAGGGCTTGAGGGAGGATTGCCCTTGAACTCCTGGCCTCAGATGAACGCTTTGTCACCAGTCTTGCTGATCTGGGTCCCACACAGCTCAGATTTCTTCAGAGTTCCAGTGGGAAACCAGTAATGCTCCAGAAGTGGAGCTGTGGATCAAGTGATAGAGCACCACCCTAGAGCATAAAACCGAAGGGACATTACCCAGGCCCTGAGTTCAAACCCCAGCGCTGGCACACATCACACACACACACACATCACACACATCACACATCACACAGACACACATATCACACACACACACACACACACACACACACTTGCATGCTTGTACTTAGCTCATTTTGTCCTCTCCCTTTTCACTGCAGAAATAACTACTGAATGAGATTGTGTATTTATAATTTCTTCCCATTTGGTGTATTTTTTAAAGTTGCCTATTTTTACCCCTACCAAATACACTTCTGTCTGGTTTTAACAGCATGTGTACAGAAGGGGAAGATACTCTTGATCTTCCCTCTATCTAGAAGGGGATTTTAAACTTTTCTTCTTGCTTCAGGCTTAACCAGACAAGAGGAATTAGGATTTTTTTTTCTTTGTACTTTCTAGGCCTCGTGCACCATCTTATTCACATGCCTGGCCAGGAATGTGTTGGAGCGATTTAATCTAGACGCCTCAGACTTCATTCTCAAGATGTGGGGCTGAGGCTGCAGGTCCCCTTGCGGCAGGCAACCGCAGTGTCCATTGCTCTTGATTGCCGCGGGCAGACACAGGAGGGCTGGGGCTGATTGCCCATTCTGAGCGCTGAGGATCAGGTCACAAATGGCAAATTCTCAGCATGGAGCTTTTTCCAGGGAGCTGTTAGACAGGTCAGATAGAGATAGCACTCTGGAGTAAGTTGTTGGGGTTATTCCAAACTAATTGTTCACACACACACACGCACACTAGGCTGTGTTTTGTTTTGTTTTTCTTTTTTGTCAGTCATTATGTTTGAACTCCAGGCCTGGGCGCTGTCCCTGAACTCTCTCACTCAAGGCTAGTACTCTTATCACTTTGAGCCACAGCTCCCGCTTCCAGTTTTCTGATGGTTAACTGGACTTTTGTAACCCTGCTAGCTTTGAACCACAACCCTCAGACCTCAGCCTCATGAGTTGCGAGGATTATAGGGGTGACATCAGCACCAGGCAGCTGTTTTGTTTCGTTTTTGTTGTTGTTGTTGTTGTTTTTAATAACTACTGTGGTTGAGAGCCTGTTGGCTTGTAAAGCTTCTATGGGGAGTAAGGATGGGAACTAGTCAAGTTAATAAGCCACAAAGTTCACTGCTCACACAGAGATTTAACTAAATTCCTTAAAATATTCTTCCAAGAAGGGCAGTCTAGACTTTTGCCAAGGTTGATTTATATGTGTGTGTGTGTGTGTATATGTATATGTTGTATGTGTGTGCATGCTACTAGTGGGGCTTGAATTCAGGGCATAGATTCTGTCCTGTAGGTTTTATGCTCTAGGATGGTGCTCTACCACTTGATCTACAGCTCCACATCCAGCTTTTTGGTGGTTAAATGGAGATGTGAGTCTCATGGACTTTCCTTCCTAGGCTGGCTTTGAACTGTGGTCCTCATATCTCAGCCTCCTGAGTATTTAGGATTACAGGTATAAAGTACCAGTGGCTGGCCATTTTTCCATAATTCAAAGTTATCAGCTTGTGGCTAGGTTTTTTCTTCTTACCCTATAATTTTCTTTTTTTTTTTCCTTTTTTTTGGGGGGGGTCCGGTCATGGGGCCTGAACTCTGGGCCTGGGCACTGTCCCTCAGTTCTTCAGCTCTACGCTAGCACTCTACCACTTGAGCTACAGCGCCACTTCCGGCTTTTTTTCTTTTTGCTTATATGGTGCTGAGTAATCGAACCCAGGGCCTTATGCATGCAAGGCAAGTGCTCTACCACTGAGCCACCTTCCCAGCCCCACCCTTTAATTTTCTTAATTAACAGCATTTCTTCATTTGAAACATGTTAGTATTTTTTTTCTTTATGGTTTATGCTTCTTTGTTTGATATTTATGAACTATCTCCTTACCCTAAGGTTGTCGGATTTTTTCCCTTTTTTGGTACCATTGGCATTCTTATTTCCTACCTAGCTATGAATTGTGTGTGGTTTGGGAGAGTTCAATTGCTTGGTTCTCCATATGTATATTCTATCATGCAATCCCATTTGTGGAAATGTCAGTTTTCACTTTGCTAAGTTACTGGGCCAACTCTCATAAATTGGGGTTGGGGCAGGGCCATTATTGGCTTAGTTGGCTGGTTAGTTTTTTTGGTTTTTGTTGTTTTGTGTACCAGTACTGGGGCGTGAACTCAGGACCTGGATGCACTATCCCTTAGCTTTTTCACTCACGGCTGGTACTCTACCACTCTGCTACTCCACTAAAACTTTTAAATTAAGTTGTATTTTCCTCTCTTCTTTAGCAAAGAAGTGTGTAATCCTGATATTGGTGGCAAGATTGTAATGTGTCCCCAGTGCGATAAACTCTGTCCGTTCTGGAACCTGAATATTACTTGCGAATCATCCAAGGTAATATTTCCTGTTCTAAATATTTATACATAACCAAGCTTTCCTGGTGGTCATTGTGCATGGCGTAAGAATTAACTTTTTTCTTTCTGGGGATTTCACAAAGGTCCTTTTCAGTGAAGCTTCCAAACATTCCAGAAGATAATATGGACTACATATTTTTTTAAATAAGTTTTTTTTATTGTGAAAATACTGTACAGAGGGGTTACAATTACATGGGTAAGGTAATGAGTACATTTCTTATCAAGCATTGTTGCCTCCTCCTTTGTTTTTCCCCTACCCTTCCCTCCCACCTCCTCAACTACATTTGTGGGCCCCCCCCAAATTGTAAAGTTTGGTTTTCAACATAGCGTCTTGTACATTTCATTGCTGCAATGTATGGTTTTTCCCTTCCCCTCTCCAAATTATACCAACATCAAATACAATGAAAATGGGTTATACCGTGGGGGAGGGACATACAAAGCAACAAAAAAATCATGTGGTACCTTATAAATATGTTAGAAACAATAGCAAGAAAGAAAAACATTTGAGTCCTTATCTTGGGGTTCATTTTGCTTAACATCATCTTATCTGACCTTTTCTGCTTGTCTCAAATATATACTAGTTATTACAAATAAGGAAACCATGAGATCTATGTTTCTTTGGGCCTGGCTTATTTCACTTAATAGAATTTTTTCCAAGTCTTTCCATTTCCTAACAAATGGGGCAATGTCATTCTTTCTGATGGAGGCAAAGAATTCCATTGTGTATATAGCACATTTTCTTGATCCATTCATCTACTGAGGGGCAGCTGGGTTGGTTCCATATCTTAGCTATGGTAAATAATGCTGCAATAAACATAGTTGTGCTGGTAGCTTTAGTATGGTCTGAACTACATATTTTATTCTTCTGTTATGAATAATAAATTGAAGCAGGCACCAGTGGCTCATGGCTGTTATCCTAACTATTCAGGAGGCTGAGATCTGAGGAACACAGTTCAAGGCCAGCCAGGGCAGGAGAGTCCATCAAGATTTCTTGTTTTCTAAATTTTGGTACTGTCTTTGTGCTTGAACTCAAGGCCTGGATGCTGTCTCTGAGCTTCTTTGCTCAAGACTAAACTCTCTCTCACTTAAGCCACAGCTCCATGAATAGCTTCATGGTAATTAATTTGAGACAAGAGTCTCAAGGACTTTCCTGCTTGAAGTAGCTTCAAACCTCAATCCTCAGATCTCATCCTCCTGAGTAGCCAGGATTACAGACATGAGCCACCAGCACCTGGTTCATGAGACTCATATCTTCGATTAACCAGCAAAAAGCTGAGTAGTGCTGACACTGGAGTTATAAACTCAGGGCCCTTCACATGCTCAGCTTGCTTGTTCAACTGGCACTCTACTACTTGTACCATGCCTCCAGCCTACCTTTTTGCTTATTATTTTGGAGATGGAGTCTTATATATTTTTCTGCTTGAACCATAATCCTTCTAATCTCTTTCTGAACCACAGTCCTTCCTGGATATAGTAGGATTACAGGAATGAGCCACTGGTGTCTACTCTGTTATCTCTACAGCTTTTTTTCTTTAGAAAATACAAACATGTTTTCTAATAAAAAAAATTAGTAATTTCTCAGAACATCCTATAAGGAGATAGGTAATTTGTATATTAACAAGAAATCAAACTTAGCAGAACCAGTGAATAGCCCCCTTCTTTGGGGAGGTTTGCTGACAGTTACGCTTATTAAGTTCTTGTGCAACCTCTCCCCAGTGGAGATGCCTGCCAGCCACAGGAGAAAAGCCATCCTTGGTTGAGAAGAAGCAGAGCTCTCCTCCATGAGAGCCATCTCCGCATAAACCAGTTTTGTGCTTCTTTCCACAACAAGGGAAGACATTCTGGAGATTGGCTTCTGAGGAGGGTGGGATGATGCTAGCCAAATCATACATCTCAGAGTTGTCCAGGGAGTATTTTGTTGTTAGAGCCATTGCATGCCTTCCTCATATTCCATATGGCAGTTCATAAATAGAAGCCATTTTAGAAGGGGGTTGCCCAGGGCTCATTGCTTGTCAACCTAGCTACTTGGGAGGCTGAGTTCTGAGAATCACAGTTTGAAGCTAGCCCAGCCAGGAAAGTCTATGAAACTCTTATCTACAATGAAATGCCAAAAACCCAGAAGTGGAGCTGTGGCCCAAGTGGTAGAGTGCTAGTCTTTTGCGGAAAAAGCTAAGGGATAGCACCTAGGCCCTGAATTCAAGATTTGGTTTGGTACAAACAGAAATACACACATAGCCTGCAGATTGAAGAATGTTATTCAAAGTCAAAAAGTGTTGTGTATTTCCTGAGTTCTTCTAAGGGAAGAACTTAATTTATATGTCATTATTGTCATTATATATCCTTGTATGTCATTTTTTTTTATAGAAATTGTGCATCTTTGACAGTTTTGGAACCCTTGTCTTTGCAGTATTTATGGGAATATGGGGTAAGTGTTTTTTTTTACCTTTTCATGCACTGCATGGTAGTATGTGGTTTTAGATAGGCTATCAAAGTACCCACATATAGACCCTCCTATTGTGTATACTTCTGCTTTCCTCATACTGTATTTGTAAGTAGGAGGCCATTGTGCCAGCTCTCCTTGCATAAAAATACTTCGAAATGTAGTAGCTTAGTACAACACACCTGCTTTCCTCTTTGATTATTTCTTCTAATTCTCTGGACCAGCTGGCTTGGGTGATCTCTGTGGTGAGCCCGTGGCCCAATGGGTAATGGATGTTCTGATAATAAGAAGGCCTTGGATAGATAGTCTCTCACCCCAAATAAACCAGCCCAAGATCCCTCAGGCTTCCAAAGAGAAGCCTCAATGCATTACATCAAGTGTGCTAACAAGGACCCATCATCAGCTGAAGCAAGTTCTGTGGGCCTCCAAGGGTGGGAAGCAGGAAGGAAGGTTCGCCGGAAGCCATGACAGTTTGATGACCCCGCCCCTCATCCATCCCCAGTGCTTGAGATCAGAAGGATTTTAGAGTCTTCTCTGATCTGGAGATATTTGCATGGTCTTTACTGGTTGAATATCTCTAGTCCAACAGTCTGGGAGCATGCTCCAGATTTGGGAGCATCATGTCCACAACTCACAGAGTTTCAGATTTGGGAGCATTTTGGGTTTCAGATGTTTGGTTCAGAGATGCTGAACCAATAGGGCAACAACTCCAAGAACTGTGGACCCAACTTAACTTTTATGGGGGTGGGAGAAGAAACACAAGGATTATGGATGAGCTTTTTATAAAACTATTATTATAAAAGTAATATACAGAGAGGTTACAGTTGTATAAGTCACATAAAGAGTACAATTTTTTTTGTTAGTCCTGGGGCTTGAACTCAGGGCCTGGGCACTGTCCCTGAGCTTCTTTTGCTTAAGTCTAGCACTCTACCACTTGAGCAACAGTGCCACTTCCAGCTTTGTCTGTTTATTTGGTACTGAGGAATCGAGCCCAGGACTTCATGCATGCTAGCTAAGCACTCTACCACTAAGCAACATTCCCAGCCGTGTTTTGTGCTTTTTTATATGTATGTATGAGTGAAGACTTAATAGGTATTCATTAGTTTTATAATAATAACTTATTCTGTTGGAATACAGCCCTAAAGAGCATTAAGTTTAAGCCAAGTGCCAGTGGCTCACACCTGGAGCCTGAGATCTGAGGATCAGTGTTTGAAGCCAGCCTGGGAAGGAAAGTCCATGAGACTCTGATCTCCAAAACTTATCTAGAAAACCAGAAGTGGCACTGTGGCTCAAAGTGATAAAAACATTAGCCTCGAGTGAAAATGCTGAGACAGCAATCCAGGCTCTAAGCCCCTGACTGACCCACCCCCCCCCAAAAAAAAAAGAATCTAAGTTTAGATACAGTCCTAAAAATTATAAATTCTCTTTAAGTTTAGAATCCTAAAAATTATAAATTCTCTATAAGAACTTGAATGCTAGGTTCAACTTACATACTCAGCATTCCCTCATTAATGGAATGCGACAGTTAATTCCTTTAATTGCAGAATTATAAACGAGATATGAAGATTGTAGTTCAAAGCCATCCTAGGCAGGAAAGTGCAGGTGACTCATCTCCAATTAGCCACCAAAAAGCCAGAGTAGAGCTATGACTCAAGTAGTAGAGCACCAGCCTTGAGTGACAAAGCTAAGGGACAATGCCCAGGCCCTGAGTTTGAGCCCCAGTTCTGACTAGCATACACACCCAAATCCTTTGCACTCCTCCATTCTAATAAAATACATTTTTTTCTCTAGCAAGAACATAGATACTGCATGCATGGGTCAGCACTTTGTCTTAACTATGTTCACAGGGGCTGATTTGTTTATTTTTTTTAATTTTTATTTTTTATTGTGAAAATACTGTACGAGGGGTTACAATTAGATGGGCAAGATAATGAGTACATTTCTTATCAAGCATTGTAGCCTCTTCCTTTGTTTCCCCTTCCCATCCCTTCCCAGCCTCCCTCCCCAACCCTCCCCCCCCAAAGTTGTAAAGTTCGTTCTCGACATGACAACTTGTACTTCTCATTGTTGCAATGGGTCCACCTGTATCCTTATTTAAATGACTTGTTTTTCCCCTTCCCCTCCATAAATTATACCGACATCAAATACAGTGAAAGCAGGGGTTATACTGTGGGGGAGGGACATACAAAGCAACAAAGAAATAATCTTATAAATGCGTTAAAAACAAATGCATGAAAGAAAAAAAAACATTTGAATACATATCTTAGGGTTCATTTTCCTAACATCACCTTGTCTGACCTTTTCTGGTTGACTCATACATATACTAGATATTGCAAATAAGGGAAACCATGGGACCTGTGTTTCTTCGGGCCTGGCTTACTTCACTTAATATAATTTTTTCCAAGTTTTTCCATTTCCTAACAAATGGGGCAATGTCATTCTTTCTGATAGAGGCATAGAATCCCATTGTGTATATACCACATTTTCTTGATCCATTCATCTACTGAGGGGCATCTGGGTTGGTTCCATATCTTAGCTATAGTAAATAATGCTGCAATAAACATAGTTGTGCTGGTAGCCTTAGTATGGCCTTGTTTGTGATCATTTGGCTAAATGCCCAAAAGTGGGATTGCTGGGTCATAGGGGAGCTCTATGTGGAGTCTTTTGAGGAACCTCCATACTACTTTCCAAAGTGGTTGAACAAGTTTACATTCCCACCAACAATGAAGTAAGGTTCCCTTCTGTCCACATCACAGGGGCTGATTTGTAACCGCTAAAGTTCTCACACAATCTCTCAAACTCCATGTACTAATGGATGCCTGTATATCCAATTAAAAAAAAGTTATTCTAAAGGTGATGTACAGAGGGGTTACAGTTACATAAGTCAGGTATAGAGTACATTTCTTTTGAACAACTCCACCCTTCCCTCACTCTCTCCCAGTTTTTCCTCCGCCTACAAGTTGTGTGGTTCATGTTCCTCATAGTATCTAGTGAGTACCATGGTGTTATTGCCCATAAGAAAAAAAAAAGATGAATTTTTGACTAGGAAAACCACACCTGTAGTTCCCTAGCCTGACTTCCTTCCTCTGACGATTAACTACACCATGTTTCCAGAACTGCCTTGTGCATGGGGCGGGTGGTTCATTTCACCGAGTTTAGCGTGCAGAGTGCATTCCAGCGCTGCGTGTCGCAACCAAGGTCTGTCTTTAAGGATGAGTATGATGATGGAGTTTTTAAGTGCTTTATGTGGCTTTCCTTGTTACTTCTGCCTCATGAGAACTACTGCTGTGAACCTCATTACAGAAAGTCTGAGGCGACAGAACGGCACAGGCAGGGGCTCCTGCGAAGTTCCTCATTATCACCAGCGAGCTATTCCTGGAGCCTCTCCTCTGTGCCCAGATGCACGCGCCACTTAGAGTATTTTTCTGCTCCCTAGAAATAAGAAAGCGCGGAGGGCAGCAAAACTTGTGTCGTCAACACAGTACAAATCAGCTATTTATCGGGAACAAAGCCAAGCCAGCCCACTGGATTGCTGTGATCCATGGAGTCCTAAACGCAACCCATGGTTGAAGCAGAGGTTGTGAATACCTTCCACCTGCCTCCCTCCCTCCCGGATGTTGCTTACCGCTTTCCACCTGATTTTCCCTGGCCCAGACTCTTGGCTGAATGAGTACAGTCTTCAGTTTTCACATTGGAGTACTGAGGGGTTTTGTTGTCTGTGTGTGTGTATGTGCGCACATGTGTGTGCATGTTTGTGTGTGTGTGTGTCAGTCCTGAGGCCTTAATTCAGGGCCTGAGCACTGTCCTTGAGCTTTTTTACTCAAGGCTAGTTCTCTATCACTTAATCACTTCCAATTTGGGGGTAGTTAATTGGCAATAAGAGTCTCAATGTTTTTGGCCAGGCTGGCTTCACACTGCGATCCTTAGATTTCAGCCTAGGATTACAGTGGTTAGGAAGGTAACAAAACTATTCTACTTTATAGCAGTGTGTGAACAATGAGGACCGAATATTAGAGAATTGCCAAAATAGCTCAGAAGTTCACCAGTACATTGTTAAAGCAACCAAACTACTCTCATCTGCCAGAGTCTTATCCTCGTATCAGGATGTAACACTACCAGTGCCACATAACCAGGAACTTTTTCTCTTCTTTGGCCAGTGGGGCTTGAACTCAGGGCCTGGGCACTGTGCCTGAACCATATTGCAGGGGAGTCAGAACAAAGGATCTACAACACAGGAAACCAGCATCCAGTCAGACATAGCCACCGCTGCCTCACCCTGGGACGCTTGATCTGGGACACACAATGTGCGCATCAGCTGTGGGTTACTTCATAGCATTGGGTGACTAGTATGTTCCATAGTCTTTGGGATATGAGAAAACTCAACACCTTCTGTTTCCTACAACTCCCAGTAGTTTGCCTTCATGGTTGAGGATTTTCCAACAACTCCACATCCAGCCATTTCTTAACAACACACCTGGCCATAGCATCTGCCACTTCTTTATGTCATGTTTCCACTCAGTGAGGAGGGGCGAGGCGGGGAGGGCTTCCATTGTTCTTTGCTTCTGACATCCATTAGGATTGCTTACGATGTTTTCTGTGGAAACAGGAACATTTAGTTGCTTGAATCTGTTGATACTGTTGCTAGACAGACTGAGTAAATGATGTGATTTTTAAAGATGCAGAAAATGACACCACAGGCAAACTATGCAAATTACCTAAGGTGCCACAGACAGAAAGTGACATACATAAAGAACTCTGGAAATCATTTGGATTCCATTCTCAGCTTTTGGATCAATGACAAAATACAATGTATATTAGTGTGTAGCTTTACTTACAAAAAGATGCAGAAATTTTGATGTTCAGGTGTGTTCTGGTAGCTCACCCCTATAATCCTTGCCACTCAGGAGGCTGAGATCTGAGGATCAGGGTTCAAAGACAGTGCCAGCCAGAAAGTCCATGAGACTCTGATCTCCAGTTAACTACCAAAAAGCTGAAAGTGGAGTGTGGTTCAAGAGGTAGAGTGCTGGCCCTGAATGTCAAGTCAGTGTTCAGGCCCTGAGGTCAAGCTTCCAATACTAGCACACAAAAAAATTACTTTGATTGTATAATTGCACTGTTTGGTTTGAGGCACTAAAAACAATAGGAAAAAGTTAGAAAATGTCGGTTCTGTCTTCTTGGTTCTACCTCATCTGCCCTCAGTACACACTCATCATTCTACAGTGGAAATAAGAAACCACCATTCTCCTTTTCACAGGCTTATAGGAGATCCATACTGGTTTGTTCCATGATGCCTGTAGGCACTGTATTTGTTTGCTTTCCATGGCTATAACAAAGTTCCTGAAGGTAGATCATGGATAAAGAAGGGATGTATTTAGCTCACAATTTTGAACGTTCCAGAACATGGAGCCCCTCTCGGTTCCACCCTGCTCAGAACCCCCTTGGCTGTGCTAAGTGACCGGTAGCATCATGACCGAGCACTCTAAAAGAGATCTTAGAGCAAGACAGGAAGCGAGATGGGACTGAGGTGGGACCAGTCTCATTTTTAGGTCATTCCTCTTTCTTGGGAACTAACTGGAATTCCTTGAAAAACACTTAATCCCTTCCCAGGGCAGCACTGTGCCACAGTACAACAGGATTGTGTGTGAGTGTATGTGTGCATGTATGCATACCTGCACTATCCTCAGTCTATCACTTGAGCCACACCTCTGCTTCCGGCTTTTTGTTGGCTAGCTGGAGATAAGAAACTCATGGACAAGCCGGGCGCTGGTGGCTCATGCCTGTAATCCTAGCTACTCAGGAGGCTGAGATCTGAGGATCACGGTTCAAAGCCAGCCCAGGCAGGAGAGTCCGTGAGACTCCTATCTCCAATAAACCACCAGAAAACCGGAAGTGGCGCTATAGCTCAAGTGGTAGTGCGCTCGCCTTGAGCTGAAGAGCTGAAGAACAGCACCCAGGCCCAGAGTTCAAGCCCCACAACCGACCAAAAAAAAAAAAAACTCATGGACATTATGGCCTGGCCTGACAAGATCCTCAGATCTCAGCCTCTTGGGCAGCTAGAATTATAGGGGTGAGCCACCAGCACCCAGTCAACATTTTTTTTCTTGAAAAACAATCTTCCCTTCAAATATTAGCATCACTTCTAGATTAGAATTTGAAATGTACAAAAGTATCATAGATGACCAAAATAATTAAGGCTCATATGCCATGCTCCTCATCACAAATGCATCTGGCTCCATTCTCTTCCTTCCTTAGTGACTCTGTTTCTGGAGTTTTGGAAGCGGCGGCAGGCAGAACTCGAGTATGAATGGGACACCGTTGAGCTGCAGCAAGAAGAGCAGCCGCGGCCTGAGTATGAAGCACAGTGCAATCACGTGGTCATTAATGAGATCACCCAGGTAAGGGGGCTGTGATGTGTGTGCCCTGCGGTGTGCATGCTGCTGTGGACTGCAGTTGTGAAACAAAAAGGCATGAGTGCTTCCAGGCCATCAGCCTGCCCTCTGAGGGTGGGTAAGCCTGGGGGCCATCTGGGCATAGAGCATTTTTAGGGATCTCTTCTGGTGATTCTAATTCATTGCCAAGACCTAGAGACAAAAGAGAGTGGCATGGTATTCTCTCTCATTATAAAGGTGTAAATACAAAAAAAAATTAGACTGATGTACATGTAGAAGGAAAGATGTGTAAGTTTTTGTAGGTGAGTCTCAATCTTTACCTAGAGTCGCTGCCTCTCTGTCCTGTACTAGGCCTCAGCCACTGCTCCACCTTCTGGTTGAGATGTTCACAAAATGGTATGTAGCTCCTAGTCTACAGTTAGAAAAAAAAAGGAGGAAGAAGGAAAATATGCCTGGTGTAGTGGCTCATGCCTGTAATCCCAACTACTCAGGAAGCAGGAGAATAGAGATGGAGGACCGGCTCAGGCAGAAAAATTACATGTATCCCTTCCTCCCCATCTCAACTGAAAGCTGAGCATAGAGGTGCCCAATTTGTTGTAAAGTGTAAGTAGGAGGATCATGGTCTAGGCCAGCCCTGGGCATAAATGTAAGACCCTAATTTTAAAAAAGTGTCTGGGACATGGCTCAAGTGGCAAGTACGGAGTTCAGACTCTGCTATTGCCCCCCCCCAAAAAAAAAGGTCAAGATTTTTTGCGTGTCCTATTATGTGAGCATGAGTGCACACATGCGCATGTGCATACACACACACACACACACACGTATGAAAGCTTGAACTCAGAGCTTGAGTCCTATTCCTTAGCTCTACCACTTTGAGCCACAGCTCCATCTCCAGCTTTTTGCTAATTAACTGGAGGTGAGTGTCTCACGGACTTTCCTCCCTACACTGGCTTCAAACCTCGATCCTCAGATCTTAGCTTCTTGAGTAGCTAGGATGATAGGCATGAGCCACTGGTACCTGGCTGAAGGTTAGCATGTGTTAAGACCCCACTATATTTAAGTACTGTGTCTGGCATTTGTGTCATTTGCTGCTGCTGTTGCTGGTGCTACAAAAGGAAATAATGAAACCATAGATCTCTGTATATTGTCTTGCCCTCAAAGGTGATTTCTGAATCGTCTTTGTTACAGCTTCTTTCAATCAACAGAGGGAATTTAGAGCTGCTGTTGCTTGCCTGTCACTAGGATCGGGGCAGCAGGTTTTGAATACAAATAGCTCTTGGGAAGACAATGCTAAACCAAGAGCATCAGAGACTGTCCCCAACTATAGGTTTCATACACTAAATCACAGATTTATAAAGGATTGCCAATTGAAAGGGAGTGGCAGGAGCAATTTGATCTCTCCATTTTATGAATGGAAAAAAAAAAGAGAAGGTTCATTTCTGAATGGAAGCTGACAGTTGTCTCGTACAATGTCATGGGCTTCAAACAATCCCTATGATGAATACTAATGGCTGCGTCCTGGAGCAGGTAGACAGGGTCAGCACATGTGTGGCTAGAGGATAATGCAGAAGAGAGAGCTGAAACTTAGGCACAATTAACATGTGCATAAAGTGTTTTTGGTACTGAAAAGTAAAAGCATGAAAACACTGCTGAAGAAAACACAATGTTATCATATAAACCTTCCAGTTATATGTTTAAAATCATCACAACATCAATTTGTTGTTCCCATTGGAATGTCACTTGAAAGTGGTGGGCATTGGCAGCTCGTGCCTGTAATCCCAGCTACTTAGGAGATTGAGACCTAGAGGATCATGCTTCAAAGCTAGCCCAGACAGAGAACTCCACAAGACTCCATCTCCAACTGACCAGCAAGATGTCAGACTGGAGGCATGGCTCGAGTGGTTGAGTGCCTATAAAAGCTAAATGAGAGGGCTGGGAAGGTGGCTCAGTGGTAGAGCGCTCGCCTTGCATGCATGAGGCCCTGGGTTCAATTCCTCAGTACCACATAAGCAAAAAGAAAAAAGCTGGAAGTGGCGCTGTGGCTCAAGTGGTAGAGCGCTAGCCTTGAGCTGAAGAGCTGAGGGACAGCACCCAGGCCCAGAGTTCAGTCTTTTTTTTTTTTTTTTTTGGTGCCAGTCCTGGGCTTAGGACTCTGGGCCTAGACACTGTTCCTGAGCTTTTGTGTTCAAGACTAGCTCTTTACCACCTGAGTCACGCCTCCACTTCCAGCTTTTCTTTTTGTAGTTTTAGTGGAGATAGGAGTCTCATGGACTTTCCTCCCTAGGCTGGCTTTGAACCACGATCCTCAGATCTCAGCCTGCTGAGTTGCTAGCATTGTAGGTGTGAGCCACTGGCACCTGGCTTCTTTCTCATTTTTTTTGTCTTTATTTTTAAATGTTATTATCTTTAAGTAGTTGTACAAAAGAGTTGCCCTTTAACAAAGCAGTTTATGAATATAGTGCATCTTGATCAATGCCATCCTTTTCAACATTCTCACCCATCCACTTTCATTGCTGATATATTTTGTGTTGTTTAGAGAGACCTATGATATACTTCTAGAGTCTCAGGAATGAGACTGCCCGAGTTCAGGTCTGGACAGAGCAATAAGAGTTACTTCCACATTTTTGTAGAGTGAATTCATTGAGGTCATGTAAAAGCTACTTAAAACAGTCCCTATCACAGAGTAGATGCTAAGTATTTGTAGCCATCTTTTTTTTGTGTGTGCTGATACTGGGGCTTGAACTAAGGACCTGAGTGCTGCTGTCTCTTCTCTCTTTTGCTCAAGTCTGGTACTTTGCCACTTGAGCCACAATTTCGCTTCCAGCTTTTTGGGGGAAAAGAAAAGTCATAGACTTTTTTCTTCCCAGGCTGGCTTTATTTGAACCATGTTCCTCACATCCCAGCCTCCTGAGCAGCTAAGATTTCAGGCATGAGCCATTAACTCTAGCTATTTTTATACTCAGGTAAATGGGAAATACTGATGTATTCTCAACAATCTTCAAAGATTCTTATAAAGTGAAAAATAGAAACCCTCTAAAAACTCATTGTCAAACCAAATTAATATATAAAAGCTCTGCCAAGAACCCCGTGCCAGATTCCTCTGTGAATTTTTGTCCTATCTGGGCTCCAAACTCCTCTATCACAAGTGTTTCTGAAACCCATGCCCAGGGCCTTCACAAGTTCTAGAAGTTTGGGTATGGTGTCTTTGGGGTCGTTTACGTAGGGATAGTTTCTTTCTTCACTATTTTGATCCCTTTTATTTCTTTTTCTTTTTTTGGGGGGGGGGTCTGGTCGTGGGGCCTGAACTCTGGGCCTGGGCGCTGTCCCTCAGCTCTTCAGCTCAAGGCTAGCGCCCTACCACTTGAGCCACAGCGCCACTTCTGGCTTTTTTCTTTTTGCTTATGTGGTGCTGGGGAATCGAACCCAGGGCCTCATGCATGCAAGGCAAGCGCTCTACCACTGAGCCACCTCCCCAGCCCCGATCCCTTTTATTTCTTTCTCTTCCTTTACTGTTGTGTCTAGAAATTCTAGTACTGTATTGAACAAGAGAAGAGAACAGACATCTTTACTTTGTTCTTAGAGGAAATGGTTTCAGTTTTCCCCAAGTAGTATGACATTGGCTAAGGTTTGTCATATATATAGTATTTGTTACGTTAAGGTACATTCCTTGTATTCCTAATTTCTTCAGAGCTGTTATCAGAAAAGGATGTTGAAGTTTGCCAAAGGCCTTTTCTGTATCATTGAGATAATTATATGGTTCTGTTTATGTAAAATAAATATATTTTGGTGATATATTGGTTATATACATACATGTATATATGTGCTATATATATATATGTTGGTCCAGATTTGCACACCTAAAATGAAACCAATCTGATCATGATATATAATCTTTGTGATCAGTTGTTGAGTTCTGTCGGTATTTTATTGAGGGTTTTGAATCTGTGTTCATCTAAGGTTGTTCTTTGTCTCTCCATCCAGTTTTGGAATGAGTGTAATGTTGGCTTCATAGAATGAGTTCAGTAGTGTTCCTTCCCTTTCTGTTTCATAGGAAAATTTGAGGGATGCTGATGTTTTTTGCATTTTGTTTTTTGCTAGTCCTGGGGCTTGAACTCAGGGCCTGGGCACTGTCCCTGAGCTTCTTTTGCTCAAGGCTAGTATTCTACCACTTGAGCCACAGTACCACTTCTGGCTTTTTCTGTTGAAGTGATACTGAGGAATCACACCCTGGACTTTGCATGCTAGGTAAGCCTCTACCACTAGGCCACATCCTCAGCCCCTGGTGTTCTTCAAAGATGTTAGAGACTTAGGCTGTGAACCCATCAGGTTCTTCTTTGTTGGGAGGTTATTATATTCCAATCTCATTGTTTGTTGTTATTATTGATCTGTTTAGATGGTTTATATCCTCTTGGCTTAACTTTTGTGTGTGTGTGTGTGCTAGTCCACAGGCTTGAACTCAGGGCCTGAGCACTATCCCTGGGCTGCTTTTCTCAAGCCTAGTGCTCTACCAGTTGAGCTGCAGCTCTACTTGCAGCTTTTTTCAGGGGTGGAGAGGGGTGTTTAAGGGAGTGCTTAATTAAGAGTCTTTCCAGGCTTTCCTGCCTGGGCTGGCTTTGAATTGTGATCCTCAGATCTCACCCTCCTGAGTAACTAGGATTAGAGGTGTGAGCCAGCAGGCACCTGCGATTTGGGCTCAATTTTGAGATGATCTAAGAACACATCCATTTCTAGTAGGCTTTCCAGTAAAGGTGTTTGAAATAAGCTAATGATTATTTGGGTTTCACTTGTATTTATTGTGATATCCTCATGTTTGTGTCTGATTTTGAGTCTTGACTAAGGGTTTATCCTCTTGAAGAACTAAATTTTTGTTTCATTGATTATTTTTGTGTGTGTGTAGTGGTTTTTTGTCTCTACCTCATAGATTTTATTCCATCTGTTAGTTTGGGTTTACTTAGTGTGGCTATGTGACTTGGCACTGTCAGATGCATGGACTTCTGAGCTCAGGTCCTGGCAGATAAAAAATAGTTTGTTACTCATGCTTGCAGTTTCCATAAAAGCTGTTTTTAAAATGAACATAGCATGTGTCTTATTGTGTCTGTCTGAAGTTATTAACAACAATGTGTAATTATGGCTTTTTGCGTCTATAAGTTCAAACTACATGTTTTTGTTCTGTAAATGAAGCTCAAGAGGTGGTATTGACAGATGAAGAAAAAATAATTTTCTTGGAGAAGTTCATCCTCTTGCATTTGTTTCTTTCTTTACAGGAAGAAGAACGTATCCCCTTCACAGCCTGTGGAAAATGTATTCGAGTGACCCTCTGTGCTAGTGCTGTCTTCTTTTGGGTAGGAGTCTGTCATAATGGTGACTTTTACATTTCTTTAATTGAGTGGCACAGTTCTCAGAATCTAACGTTAGATATTAAGGGGATTTAAAGCCAAGCTTGGAGACGCTACAATCTCATAGAAACAGAGGTTTTCAGAAAGCCTGCCTGGCTATCACATGGGGAATTCCCAAGGGGTTCAGCATCTTAATATTCATGGTGATTCTTCCATACTCTTCCCTCACATTTGGTTCAGACAGGTCAGTGGTTCAGGATTTTACAGTTCTGTGTGAAGCACAAAGAAGAATAAAAATGCCTAGAAATATCCTTAATAAAAAGCTACTAGGAGCTTGGCACCGGTGGCTCACACTAATGAACCTAGCTCAGAAGGCTGAGACCTGAGGATCACAGTTGAAAGCCAGCGAGGGCAGGAAAGTCCCTGTGAGACTCTTATCTCTAGTTAACCACCAAAAAAGCTATGACTCAAGTGGTAGAGTGCTAGCCTTGAGCAAAAAAGCTCAGGAACAGCAGTCTAGGCCCTGAGTTCAAACCCAAGTATCAGCACGCACAAAAATAAAGGGGGGGGGGGAAGCTAATAAGAACTAAAAAGAGAGGGAAGGAAGATTCCTAACAGTGAAGAAACCTTCAAAAAAAGATGACACTTCTAAAATACCAGCACTTAAAACACTCGGTATTTTGCTTATTAATGAAATCATAATAGTAATGTAATTTGGTGAGGCTTTTGTTGGCTCAGGAACAATGAGACAATGAGACATGAAGGCCCACCTCTTCTCTGAGTTATGAGAAGAAGGCGTTAGAAATCCACAGGTGAAGTAGAGATGAGCCAGGAAGTGGTCATGGAATCCTTATACACTTTTGGAGGGACAAGTATAGGCTAAATCATACTTTGAACCACACACGATAATAAATTCCTTTTTTAAAATTGTTAAACCATCACCAGGGGACGTGGCATTGTGACTCCAAGTAGTAGAGTGCTACCCTTGAGCAAAAAGAACTCATGGACAGCACCCAGGTCCCAAGTTCAAGGCCCACAATTAGCAAAAAAAAAAAAAAAAAAAAGACAAAAACCATCACTGAATGCCAATGGCTCACCCTGGTAATCCTAGCTACTCCTCAGGAGGCTGAGATCTGAGAATCAAGGTTTGAGGCCAACATAGAAAAGTATGTGTGACTTTTATCTCCAGTGAACTGGCAAAAAGCCAGTAATGGAGATGTGGCTCAAGTATTAGAGCACCAGTCCTGAGTAAAAAAGATGAAGGAGAGTACCTGGACCCTCTCAAACCCCAATATATTATACAGGCACACACAAACATACTTTGTTCCTCTGGAGAAATTCCACACTCTGTAAAAAGAATGGAAATGATGCAAGCTTGCGAAAGCTTTGGAATGAATCTGAATTCCTGTCCTAAAGCCATGTGAGAGGCGGTATCAGCAGGGGTCATGGAGTTTGGGGGGGGTCCCCCTCTTTTACTTCCTGCCTGCTTCCTCTCTACTTGATTACTCTCTCCATCCTAACTCTTCACCTGTAAAGGAATTATAATTACAGAATTCCAGGGATTCCACCGATTTATATACATGCGCCCAGGTGAACAGGAAGTGCTTAAGGAATACTATTATAATCACTCAACCATTCTAAAAATAATCCTGGTACACTTTAGAAACGTGTAATATTTAAATGGCTTATGTGTTGTGTTGGGCGAAGGAAACTCAGTACATCTTCTGATGTTTCTCAGCCTTAACTAATTTACACACGCTACCCATTTCACAAGATTTAAGTGTGAAGGGAAAAGAGCTGGTTAGCAAGATTACAGGGGAAATACACTGTCTGCTCTATAAGCACACTGCTTACAAGGAAGAAAAACAGCTTTTTGACAATTCAGTCATCGTAATCAAAGCTAGTATTTTCTTGTAGCATATTTCCTGTGCCTGGACTATCTATGCTAAGTGTTCTGAGGGTTTGGGGGCTTTTTCTGTGCTGGTACTGGGGCTTACTGAAGCTTGAATTCAGGGTTGGGAGATACCCCTTAGCTTTTCCACTCAAGGGCTAGCTCTACTGTTGTAAGGTGAGAATTCAGAGAAGCCACATTTTGAAAGGTGGAATCTTGGAGTCTTTATTACAGTGAGGAAATAGACCCGAGAGGAAAGAGAAAAACAATGCCAACAAGCCAATTCAGCTCCATTGGAGAGCTGAATAGGGATGCTATGGTGACCACAGAAGAGACAGGAGACAGGATGTGAACATGGAGACACATGGAATGGTGTAATCGTGCCTATGTTCCTCCAGGCCTAAATAGGGTCAGGGCAGCGGACAGGGTCACAGGAAATTCCCAGGCTCTGGACAGGTCTAGCAACCCATCAGCCAAGAGCCCACTGCTGGGATTTGAGCATACCCATCACCTGGGAGGCAGGGGTGTCACCTTCTCCCAGCATGAAGACAAGATACCAGACCCTCTCATTTACCATGTGGCCAATATGGCACCAGTCAGACCTGATCCCCCCTACTTCATTACCACTGGGTTTTTGGTGGTTAGTTGGAGATAAGAATCAAAGCCCCTATCTTAGCAAGCCAAGGCCCTGAGTTGAAACCAAAGTACCACTAACACCAAGAAAAAATAGATCTTCTCCTTATTGGTGAGCCTCATGCTTTGTATCTATTTGCTTTCAGATCCTGTTGATCATTGCTTCTGTTATTGGGATCATTGTCTACAGGCTCTCCGTGTTCATTGTATTTTCTGCAAAACTTCCCCCAGTCAATGGGACAGACCCAATCCAGAAGTACCTGACCCCTCAGACAGCCACATCCATCACTGCAAGCATCATCAGCTTCATCATCATCATGATTCTCAACACTGTGTATGAGAAAGTGGCTATCATGATCACAAACTTCGGTAAGTCCTGCCCTCAACTCGCGCAACTTGGTGTGCGTGTGAGATGGTCCTGGGGCTTGAACTCAGTTTGGGTACTAGCTGAAATTTTATTACTCAAGGTTAACATTCTACCACTTGAGCCCATTTCCAGTTTTCTGGTGGAGGTAAGAGTCTTACCAAGTTTGCCAGTTTGGCTTCCAACCAAGATCCTCAGATCGCAGTCTCCTGAGTAGCTAGGATTACAGGCATGAGACATTGGTAGCCAGCTCACATAAGCAATTTGAGACATTTGTAGCTTCCTGGTTAAACTTCAGATTGTACCTTGTAGGCACTTCAATTCCTGTAAGCTCCAATTGCCTAGAAATCTTCAAGTGGAAAGGTATTTCCGCCAGTCTGTATAGACATGATCTCTAGCTTTGTATTCACAAAAGGGACGATGCAAACACGATCATTATAACGTCCTAGCTCTGTGTAAACACATCAGGGCTGAATAATATTTTCAATTACATTAGATCACGTACTCTGTTGCTGAAAGCAAATAGTCTTTTTATTGCAACTAAGTGGAATAGGGTCATCATTCCAGGGGCAACTGCGTTCCTGTGTCTCGGGAAGGATGGGCACGGCCAGCGCCATGTGGCTTCCTCATGCTGCTCCTTAATATCCTCAGCAGCGCTGGCCTTTGTGCTAAGCATTGTTTCCCTGGCTCTGTATCCTAGCCTCGGTGGGCCTCAGTTAAAGGCTTTCCATTTGATAACATAGTATCTGTAAATTGTACGCAATAGCTGAAAATACATATACATACAGATGTAATACATGTATGTACTCAAGAAGGTTCCAAACCTTCGGTCATGTGTTTGTAAATTTTAAAGAACTGTTGGGGAAAAAAAATATATGTGATCTAGCTATGTAATACATTTTACTTCTTTATGTCCATAATTATGCTGGCACATATTCATGCGTATGTTTATATATAAACAATATGGACTCACACCTCACACGTACATATTTGTGTACACGCATATGCGTATATGTGTTCGTGACATGTGTATGTGCATGCCTGTATGTGTGTATAGTGCAGTGACTGGCACATATCAACAGATCACTCATGACTTTCAAACGTATACTCTAAAAGGAGGAGTAGAGGTTGCAGGATTCGTGGGAAGAGTCAAAGCTTTAACCAGGGTTCTCTGATTCCTGGGATACTCAGTCACCAGTCGCAGTTTCAGAGATGTGTATGTATGCCTGTGCCCTGGATATAGTACTCCTGTGAGGAGAGAACATGTAGCAATGTGTAAACTTGGAATTAACGCAGTGGCTATATTAAGGAGTTGCAAACAGCTTAAGTGGAAACAGTGTGAATTATACTTTTTCCCAGCATGCTTGCTCGTGTACGGGTGTCTGATGAGGCTTCCAAAGCTGTTCACAGCGTAACTCCCTACCTTCCTTTCCTTTGTTTTCCTCACAGAACTGCCGAGGACACAGACGGATTACGAAAACAGCCTAACCATGAAGATGTTCCTCTTCCAGTTTGTGAACTACTACTCCTCCTGTTTCTACATCGCCTTCTTCAAGGGCAAATTTGTGGGCTACCCGGGAGACCCAGTGTACTGGCTGGGCAAGTACAGAAATGAAGAGGTGGGAAGACAGAACTGTTTGATTCTCTTGACACTTTTAGCTGCATTGTGTTTCACTTGCCTAATGAATACTCTCTTCATTGTCTAGTCCTTAGATTTGTGTGCTTGCTGGTCCTGGGACTTGAACTCAGGGCACTGTCCTTGAGCTTTTTCACTCAAGGCTGGTGCTCTACCACTTGAGCCACAACTCCACTTCAGGCTTTTGGGTGGTTAATCAGAGATAAGAATGTCCCAGGCTTTCTTGTCCAGGCTGACTTTGAACCATGATTCTCAGATCTCAGCCTCTGAGATGTGAGCTAAGATTACAGGTGTAAGCCCAATATATTGGACAGAATGTCAGAAAAAAGGAAATGTAACAACCGTATTCTAGGTTCCAGTCATCTAAATTGTTTTCTTTGTTAACATTCCCTAGTGTGATCCTGGAGGCTGTCTTCTTGAACTGACAACCCAGTTGACAATAATCATGGGAGGCAAAGCAATCTGGAACAACATCCAGGAAGTGCTACTTCCGTGAGTATGAGGCAGGAATGCTGGCCAGGATGGGGACAGGGCCAGGATGGGGACAGGGCCAGGATGGGACAGCCCCCTCTACCTACTGAAATAATTTACCCATATAGCTAGAGTTTCAGGCCCGCCTCTGCCACCGCTTAGAATCTGTCAGGTTGATTTTTGTGGTGGTTGGTTTTGTTTTTTTTTTTTTGTCGGTCGTGGGGCCTGAACTCTGGGCCTGGGCGCTATCCCTCAGCTCTTCAGCGCAAGGCGAGCGCTCTACCACTTGAGCCACAGCGCCACTTCCATGGTTGGTTTTTTTTGTGTTGGTACTGGGGCTTGAACTTGGGACCTGGGTGCAATCCCTTAGCTTTTTTCCTTCGAGGCTCATATGCTACCACTTTCCAGTCTGGGCTAGCTTTGAACTACAGTCCTCAAATCTGAGCATCTCAACTAGCTAGGATTATAGGCATGAGCCACCAGCTCCTGGCTTGGCTTGACTTTTTTTTTTTTTTCTTTCAAGAATGGCATTCAACAGATTGAGCAACACCTATACTTTCAGCTCTTTGGTGGTTAATGAGTCTCACAGACTTTCTTGCCTGGGCTGGCTTCGAACTGTAATCCTCAGATCTCAGCCTCCTGAGCAGCTAAGATTATAGGTATGAGGTACCAGGCTAGAATCTACTGTTACTTGGCAGCACTGGGGTTTGTCTCAGGGTCCCAGGCTTGCTAGGCAGCTCTCAACCATTAGGGCCACAACCTACTTAGTATCTTGTCTGGTGACTTTTAATAAGAATAGATTCTAAAACCAAGCATCTAAGCACAGCCAGTGTTTAATAGTTATGGTGATATCTCTGCAACCATGACTGGCGACTATATATCCCAGCAACAAGCCAACACCCTGGTTAGAGCTTTGACTATGCCCCACAAAATTTGCATCTTCCCCTCTTGCTTTGAGAGCCTATATTTAAGTCAGCAGTAGTGATCTGGTGATATGTGCCAGTCACAGCACTAAGAGTTATGTAGGGTTTAATCTTCTGCACTGTCCTCATTTTGATCTCCTATCTCCAAGTGAAACCAGTGACTCAAAGAATTTAAATGATTTACCCAAAGTCATCCTGGCAGTAAGAGACTACTGTAGGATTCAGCTCCTATGACTCCCAACTCCTATGCTTTCCAGAAAGTGTTCTTGGGCAAAGTGCTGGTGGCTCACACCTCTAATCCTAGCTTCTCAGGAGGCTGAGATCTGAGGATTGTGGTTTGAAGCCAGCCTTGGCAGGAAAGTCCATGAGACTCTTAACTCCAGTTAACCAGCAAAAAGCCATACATGCAGCTGTGGTTCATGTGGTAGAGTGCTAGCTTTGAGCCCAATAGTTCAGGGAAAGCACCCATGCTCTGGGTTTAAGCCCTTAATACTGGCACATGTGTGCATACACGCTTTACTTGTGATCCCAAAGGCACAGACATACATAATATTTGAAGAGGTAATTGTCTACAATAATAACCACAGAGATTTCT
>NW_012267258.1:5680645-5697012 GCF_000151885.1 Dipodomys ordii | reverse complement strand
AAAAATATTTAATACTTAATATGCAAAAAGGAAATCAACTTCTTGGGAACAGACTCGTTCTGCTGGTCTGGAATTAGAGTTGGCACAAGCTCTTCTTCCTGAATGTCTTGTCTGCTTGTGTAAGCTCCATTTCTCTCTCCCATTGAACTTGATTTCAAGCTCTCACTTGTCTTTAAATGGATGGATCTCAAAATAGACTTCCATAAGAAACACTACCTTACTATTATGCATCACACATGTTCTAAGAGATAGCTATTATATCTAGATATCATATTGTCCTTTTGGCTTAATCTGTTGAATTATAGTTTTTATAAGGCTAGTAAAAACAGGCACAAAGTTTGGTTGACAGGCCTGGTATTTGTGCAGAGGAGGTAGAGTTTTTGTAAGAACACTTCTTTATGGTTCCTGTTTGTAAGCCTGCAGATAACAAAGTGAGCGTTATTAAGTCACATTCTATATATAAAATAATTGCTTTTAATAATATGCATGAAAGCTGGGCACCAGTGGCTCATGCCTGTGGTCCTAGCTACTCAGAAAGCTAAGATCTGAGAATCATCATTCAAAACCAACCCAGGCAGGCAATGCATTCATGAGACTTGTATCTTCATTTAACCAGCAGAGAGCTAGAAATGGAACTGTGGCTCAAGTGGTAGAGCACCAATCTTGAGCAAAAAAGCTAAGGGACAGCACCCAGGCTCCAGGTTCAAACCCCAATACTGGCACCCCCCCCCAAAAAAAAAAAAAAACTATGCATTAGCCAGGCTCATGCCTGTAATCCTAACCACTCGGTTGAGATCTGAGGATCATGGTTAAGAACTGGCCTGGGGTGGCGCTGTAGCTCAAGTGGTAGAGCGCTCGCCTTGAGCTGAAGAGCTGAGGGACAGCACCCAGGCCCAGAGTTCAAGCTCCATGACCGACCAAAAAAAAAAAAAAAAAGAACTGGCCTGGGCAGACAAATCCAAGAGACCCTGATCTGTAGCTAATTAGCAAAAAGCCAGAAGGGGAGATGTGGCTCAAGTGGTACTGCATCCACCTTGATTGAAAAAGCTAAGCGAAAGTGTGAGATCCTGAACTCAAACCCCACTACTGGCATTGCTGAGTTAAAAGTTCCTTTTGTGGTTGCTTTCATCGCCATTCTTTGCAGCAGTCTGAAGTATGGTTGGAATTTCATTTTTGCCTGTGTCCTGTGATTGAGTTAATGAAGGGTGTAGCTTTTCTATTTATTTATTTATTTATTCTATGTGTTTTAAAAGGACTGTGAGACAACTACTTACTATTCACAAATGAGTGGTCATTTTAAGAATTTCTTATTTGGAGCCATTATCACCATTAATAACATCCTGGCACAAAATCTCATTTGTTGTTTTAGGCAATCCCATCCCCCTCACCCCCAAAAAAACCCCTCAGAATGAAAGTTATTTTTCTGTACTTAGGTAAGTCAGGTGCTGAGAGGAAAAGAGTTGTACTTTAAAGAGTAGTCAGTGTGACATTGTTTATTAGACTTATTCAAATAGTTGTGAATGTAATCATTTGACCTTGTCCTACTCCAAAAGAAAAAAAATAGAATATTCTAATTCTAGGCAGATTTTGAGATGTTAGTTAAATTGTTTTCTAATGATCCAAATAATACCTAATGACTTAGAAAACAGAATCATTTCCTGAGAGGGTAGGCAGTCTGTTATTGTGTGTTGAACAGCAGAGTGAAGTCTGGGCTAGATTTTGTCCTGTGATTCAGTTAACCACCAGAAGTGAAAGCTGGGTCTTACGTGGTAGAGCTCTAGCCTTGAGCACAAGAGCTCAGGGACAGTGCTCAGGCCCTGAGTTCAAGTGCCAGGACTGACAGGCACACACACAAAAGGACATTTGGTCTGAGCTTTATATCATCAACAAAACTTAGATTGTAGTTATATATACTCTTGTGACTGAAGGAGGACATTCTGAGAACTTCAGACTTCATTGTCATCTGCTTTGAGCTAGCCATCTATTAATGTTTAACGTACTTTGGAAATAAAGAAAAAAATTGATAAATGTGGCTAAGAGGACAAGCATGTTGTACAGAGAAGTGGAGATATTTAAAATACAAAAGACTTCAAAGAAATTCAGATAGATGGCTGGGAAGGTGGCTCAGTGGTAGAGTGCTTGCCTTGCACTCATGAGGCCCTGGATTTGATTCCTCAGCACCACGGAAGCAGAAAAAGCCAGAAGTGGTGCTGTGGCTCAAGTGGTAGAGCACTAGCCTTGAGCTCAAGAGCTCAGGGACAGCGCCCAGGCCCAGAGTTCAGGCCCCACGACTGACAAAAATAAAAATTCAGGTAGACAACAGAAATACCACAGGTGAGAATATATCTGGTAAACAAGGGCCATATCGTTATGATACTTGTATACTTAGCCAGGGGCCTTGAACTTTATTCTTAAACAGGAATCTGTTGAAGTATTGCTAAACAGGAGAATTGTGTAATGTTTTGTGCTGGAGAAGATCAGATTATTCTTTATGTGTGTGTGTATGTACTGATCCTGAGGCTTGAAATCAAGGCCTTGGCACTGTCCAGAGTTATTTTGCTCAAGGCTAGTGCTCTACCATCTGAGCCACACATCTGCTTTCAGCCTCCTGAGTAGACAGGATTACAGATGTCAGACACTAGGGCCTAGCTGTTCAGATTACTCTTGACAGCAGAATGGAAGATAGTTTGGATGCTGTCTGTATTTGATGGGGAGAAGATATTTCAAGAGGTACAACAGGTAACCCAGACAAGCAACAGGTGCTTAGCTAGAGGTTGTGGGCATACACACAGGAAGGCAGATTTGATTTAAAGATGTGAATCATGGCAGGTGAGGAACAGAACTATACAGCCAAAGTAGAAATAGGGAGAGGACTGCTGTGGAGGAAATAGTTCAGTGCTGGATGTGTGTATGTGCAGGTGTGCGCCCATACTGGGGCTTGAACTCAGAGCCAGAGCACTGTCCCTGAGCTCTTTTGCTCAAAGCTAGTGCTCTACCACTTGGGCCACAGCTCCACTTATGGCTTTTCTTTGGTAGTTAATTGGAGGTAAGAGTCTCTAGGACTTTGCTGCCTGGCCTGGGTTACAGGTGTAAGCCTCTGGTGTCAAGCTGAAGGTTTTTGTTTAACTTCTATAACTTCACTTGCTTTTTAAAATTATTAAAGGGGCTGGGAAGGTGGCTCAGTAGTAGAGCGCTTGCCTTGCATGCATGAGGCCCTGGGTTCGATTTCTCAGCACCACATAAGCAGAAAAAAGCCAGAAGTGGCACTGAGGCTCAAGTAGTAGAGCACTAGCCTTGAGCTGAAGAGCAGAGGGACAGTACCAAGGCCTATGACTTACATAAATAAGTAATAAATAAAATTATTAAAGTAAAACAAAAACCAGGGGTGGAATGGTTCCATGGAGAAGGGACTGTTTGGTCACGTCATGACTGCTTAATAAGCTTAAATGTATGCACATCACTAGCAAAAGTGCCAAGAAAAGGCTGTCTGGAAGAGAATGAGTGGTGGAGAAAAAACCAGCATTACAAGCTTTCTAGGAACTGACTGGAGCTAGGGCTCATGCTTATGGTTCTAGACACTTAGAAGGATGAGATCTAAGAATCATGATTCCAGGCCAGCGAGGGCAGGAAATTCTGAGAGACTCTTATCTCCAGCACCAACAAAGCTGGAAGTGACTCAAATGGTAGAGCACTAGCCTTCAGCAAATAGAGCTCATTGGGATTATTATCTGAATTTTGTGTTACAATCCTAAATTATTCTGCAGAGGAAAAAAGAATCTTGGTATGTCTCCAAATTAAAACCTGCGCAATCAAGACCCTACATCATTGTTTTATCTTCCGTTCGCATGGCAGCGTTACCATTCCTCCTGAATTTATTCCTAAAATGTGCTTTTGTTGTCATGATAAATGGCCTCTCTCTTCTCTTTGGGAGTTTGCACTGGTTTCAAAGCTCAACTAATCCCGATATCTGGCTTCTCATGAACAAATCCAGAAATCTGGCTGCAGCAGGCCCTGTCCCTCCACCGTGGAGACTGTGCGGGACCATCCGTCCCAGAAAATCACGCACTAGTCCCTTTGACCATGGTTGACTTTGACCCACTCCACATGATCTCCCACTTTCTTGGCCCCAAGGCTGCTAAGCACATGAGGGTTAGATGAGTTCCACATAGATGCTGACATTGCTCACCATTGTTGAGGCTGACCTCACCAGCTCTGGTCCTTTACTAACTTCTCTGAATGTCTGACTGGGCCTGCCTGGCCCGAGTGACTTAACAGATAGATCCTCACAGCCCTCTGCTCTTTTGTACCAGTGCCTTCAATCTTGTATATCAGAAACAAGTGCCAGATTCTGCCATGCCAGACCTGCCACAGCCTTGCCCATTCTGGCTACAGAGATGCATGCTCCCTATCTAACCAAAAGCCCAAGATCACCTCTCCTCCATTCTTAGGCATATACCAAATCTATGCTGTCCCAATTCTACAGGAAGGCCATTCAAAACAGATTAAGAATTTCTGAGCTACCACTGATATCTAGACATACTTTGACCACATGGATTGCAACACTGAGATTAAAATTCCTAATGAAGAATCATGACTTCAAGACAATTTCTATCATGTATGTGTGCCAATACTGGAGCTTGAATTCAGAGCCTGGGCACTGTTCCTGAGCTTTTGTGCTCAAGGCCAATGCTTGGAGCCACAGCTTCAATACTGGTTTTCTAGTAGTTGATTGGAGATAAGATTCTCTTGGATATTCTTGCCCAGCTTGGCTTTGAATCGTGATATTTAGCTCTCAGCCTCCTGAGTAGCTAGGATTACAGGCTTGAGCCACTGGCACCCAGCCACGTGCCTTTATGATTGTAGTCATGTCAGTTCTGAGCAGGCTTTGCTCTTGCACTCACACTCACTTGCTGCTTTTAAACATATTTTCTCCAATATTCACCAAGCATAGCCTTCTCACACATGCACTTGTTATATTTCTTTACTTGAGAGAAATAACCACATGTCTCCTTTTTCTAATCCTGTCATGAATCATCTTCCAATATTATCTCAGCAATCAGAATTTAGTGCTAGCCAGGCACCTGTGGCTCATACCTGTAATCCTACTGAGGGAGCTGAGATCTGAAGATTGAAGTTCAAAGCCAGCCCAGGCAAAAAAGCCAGCCCAGGCAAAAAAGTCTTAACACATATCTCCAATAAACCACTACACAGCCAGAAGTGGGGCTGTGGCTCAAGTGGTAGAGCACCAGCCTTGGGTAAAAAAGCTAAGAGACAATGCTCATAGTTCAAGCCCCACTACTGGCACAGGGAAAAATATTATAAGTTAATAAACTTAGAATACCTTGAGTTTATCATTAGTAAGTCATTATGGTTGATTAGATTTCTCAGTATATTGTTCTGTTACCTAAAGATCTGTGGAACCGGTAAGCTGTCATTAGTCATCTTTCCAGAGAGTTCACATTTGTGTTTTGTTCCAGTTGCTTCAGTGTTGTTAAGTTATTGTTGGCTATGGATGTGTTTTTTCTTTGGGGTTGGATTCTTTGTCTGCCTTTCTCTACTAAAAAAGAGAATATGTTGTCTTCCCATCCATCCATCTCTCCCTCCATGATGTGTGTCTGTTCCATTGACAGTTATTCAGTTTGGGTTCGTCACCTTATTTGTGGCCTCTTTTCCACTGGCTCCTCTGTTGGCTTTGGTGAACAATATACTGGAAATAAGAGTGGATGGGTGGAAGCTGACTACCCAGTTCAGACGCATGGTGCCAGCAAAAGCCCAAGACATCGGCGCATGGCAGCCCATCATGCAAGGAATAGCTATCCTGGCTGTGGTGACCAATGTAAGTAGACCGAGGCTTTTCAGTACAAAATGCATGAAGGCGTTTGCTAAGGATGCCAAGGCAGTATCAAATAAGCACTACAGCTGTTACCTGTTGTATAACTGGTATTCTTTTAAAAGTGTATTTTTTAATTGTTTATAATTATTTGTGACTTACTAGGTAAAGTCCTACTAAGGTACCATGGTTGCTTCTTTACTAGGAAATGACTTAAGAAGTACTAACTTTTTTTTTTTTTTTTTGGGTCCGGTCGTGGGGCCTGAACTCTGGGCCTGGGCACTGTCCTTCAGCTCTTCAGCTTAGGGTTAGCGCTCTACCACTTGAGCCACAGCGCCACTTCCGGCTTTTATCTTTTTGCTTATGTGGTGCTGAGGAATCAAACCCAGGGCCTCAGGCATGCAAGGCAAGCGCTCTGCCACTGAGCCACCTTCCCAGCCCAAGAAGTACTAACTCTTGTGTGTGTGTTGGTACTGGGGTTTGAACTTAGGGACATGATTCTGCCCCTTACCTTTTGCTCAGGGCAAGTGCTCTACCACTTGAGCCATAGCTCTACTTCTGGCTTTTTTATATTTTTTTAAAGTTATTAGAGATAAGGAGCCTCACACTTTTCTTCCCTGGCTGGCTTCAATCATGTCGCTAGGTTAGCAGACACAAGCCATCGAAGCCTGGCTACATCCACTATTTTACTGCCAGTCTCACTCCCAGCTTTCCTAATAATGACTTCCCAGGTTGAATTTCTTCAAACCATCCAAGTCCCCATCCTTTTCCCACGAGCTCCTGGAGAACGGAATTGAGTGGTACCTGAAGGCCAGCAGAGCTTTTGAGCCACTGGTACATCAGGTCATCTTGAGTCTGTGAGACTCATTTCTCCAGTGAATTACCAAAAAGCCAGAAGTAAGATGTGGCTCAAGTGGTACAGTGAAAACCTTGAGTAAAAAAATCTAAGGGAAGCATCCAGATAAGTAGTTTAAGCCCCAGTACGTACACACACACACACACACACCACCCCCCACCCCCAAATCACTCACTGTTTTTAGACTGTGGTTCTAGTTCTATGCTATAAAGCAAGCTATCTGGAACCCAGCTGTCAACCCCTTCCCCTAATCCCTCCACTTATTTGTTTTGCATTGCTACTCCTTGGAGTATCATACATTCATACCCAAAGCCAAATAATAGGGTATCTTAGGATCTTTTCTCCCACGCAGATCATAGCTCCAATTGCCACTGTATTCAGAATGAAGGCTATTGTTCAAGGTCTTTCAAATTCCATATTCCTAAAAGAATCTGTCAGGCTTGAGCCTGGCATTCTAGCAACTCAGGAGGTTTGAAGCCAGTGTGGGCAGGAAAGGCAGGAAGATTCTTATCTCCAACTAAGTGCCAGAGAAAAGCTGGAAGTACAGTTGTGGCTCAAGTGATAGAACAGTAGCATTGAGCAAAAGAAGTGCAGGGACAGCACCCAGGGCCTGAGTACAAGCTCCAATAAATAAATAAATCTGTCATGTTCAAAATGCTAGAGTTAACTGAGTCAAGGCAGGAACACAAATTTGTATACTGAAGGAAAAATTTCAGCAGCAAAGTTTGAAACTAACAAGGTTGTTTTGTTTCATCTTTGACCAACAGCAAATTCAATTGACTCAAACTCCCCACCCCTAAAGCATTTTGCTTTGATTGAATTAGGTAGTTTTCCCCAGTATCCAGGTCACGGCTGCATTCCATTAGCACAAATGGAAGGGCTGGCTGTGTGTCCAAGGCCACTGTGTGTGTGTACCCAGATACATGTTGCCTCTACTGGTTCTTATTTAATAGTAGTTTGGTTTTTTCTTAGGAAAATTGCTGATTAGATTTGTCATTCATTAATCTGTGGACATCCTTATTTTCATCATTGTTAGGGTACAAATACAGTGTACATATATGCATACATGCATATGTTTGTAAATGTGTTTGCAAGCGTTACTATGTGTAAGCAAATGCCTTATGTGTATGAGTACAACCTCATGGCAACAAAGAAGAGAATAGGTACCAGGCCCGGAGAGTGGGCGTCCAATACGAGTTATAAAAACCATTCCTTGTAAAAGCTGCTGGTTCAGTAAATAAGCTGAATGGACAATGTTGTATCATGCCAGAGCACCTGCAATTGAAAACCAGTTTTATTTCTATATAAACGGAAAATTGTGTGCAGTGCAGCGTGGGAAACGCTTCTAGCACTGCACTCAAAGCCACTCAAATCAGGAGGAAAAGGCATCTTGTCAGACAACAATGGAATTATCTTATTGGAACTTTATGTGTACTAAGACTTAAACTCAGGTCCTGGGCTTTGCCTCTTAGCTTTTTCTTTGCTTATTGCTGGCACCATAGTACTTTGGCCACAGCTTTGGCTTAAAGTGGAGCTTCTCCTTTGTCCTTACCTCAAACCTCTTTCACTTTTTGGAGGGTTCAAAGCCCCAAGTAAAGAATTTTAGAGAGTTGCATAGAACTCATACTGGCCTTCCATCTTAAGAGGTCTTCTGCCTGATATAGATACAGGTTTGTGATTGACTTATGCATTTTTCTTTTGTATAGGAACATATTAAACTCTCTCTGTTATTCAACCATCAGTGACTTCCATAGTGTTTTAAAGTTTAATCTTTGGGAAGCTTGGAGGCCTAGACACTAGATCTAATAAAGATGATATCATCACTTGGCATTGTGGATGCAGCAGCCCTAATGTTCTCTAATGAAGCAGCAAGTAAATACTGAGCATTTACAACACATCAAGTCACGGGTTGACTTGTCTAAACAAGTCAAGAGTCTGTGGGGCTTGGGAAAATTAGAAGGCCATCATTGTAATTTAGATCAAGAAAAATTTCATTCAGTGTATATTGTTTTCATGAGACGACTGAAAAACAGTTGTTGGGTTTTTATGTGTGTATAGGTGTGGGCCAGTCCTGGGTCTCAAACTCATCTTGCAATCTCCTTTGGCTAGTATTAGTGCTAGGCTAGTGCTCTTCAACTTCAACCATACCTCCACTTTCAGCTTTTTCCTGGTTAACTGAAGAGTCTCATGGACTTTTTTGCACAGGCTGGCTTTGAACCATAATCCTCAGATCTCAGTCTCCTGGGTATCTAGCATTAGATAAGCCACCAGCCAAAAAACAGTATTATGCCAATTCTTCAAAGTAATTTTTACAGCCAAATTGTTCTCATAATGTTGATGTTAGTGTTCTATCTACAAACATTCTAAATCATGGAAGGCCAAAATTTTATCAAGGTAGAACATTCAGTCAGCCCTAGAAATGTAACTTACTGAAAAATATTTGCTTACATATACTTTATGCAAGCTACTCTTCAGTTATCATTATCATAGTTTACAATTATTCTGAATAAATGGTGCTTGTGTTTTAAAAGAGTAAATATCAGATCTTTGCATTTAAAAACTGTAGGCCTTTCTCTAGAATTGTAGCCCAAAGAAAGGAATATATAATATTAATAATAATAATACTTTACCATTGTGGATCAAGCTGGGTGCCAGTAGCTCCTACCTGTAATCCTAGCTCCTCATAAAGGAGAAAGTCTGAGGATCAAGGTTCAAAGCTAACCCAGGCCAAAAAAAAAAGTCCGTGAGGCTCTTCTCTAATTAAAAACCAAAAAGCCAGATGTGGAGCTGTGGCTTAAATGACAAAGTCCTAGCTTTGAGAAGAAATTCAAACAAGATCATGAGGCCCTGAGTTCAAGCCCCCATTACCAACACATGTATGCACACACACGCGCACGCGCACACACACACACACACACACTCAAATTCTGCTCCAAAATTGTATGGCGTTCCCTATTTATATATATTTTGTATGTAAGAAAAATATTTGGGTCTGAGGTTTTGTTTTTTTCTGAGTCAGATTGATGGAGACAGTAATTTTGACATGCTAATTAACCCTAGTTATACAAGTTGTACTGCTTTCCTCCCGATGTAGGCCATGATCATCGCTTTCACGTCAGACATGATCCCCCGCCTGGTCTATTACTGGTCCTTCTCTGTCCCTCCCTATGGGGACCACACGCAACACACCATGGAGGGCTACATCAATAACACCCTCTCCATCTTCAATGTTATGGACTTCAAAAGCAAAGCGAAGGACAATCCGTATGTTGGGCTTGGCAACTATACCACGTGCAGGCAAGTTCTGTGCTAACTGTTTAAGAGTGAACTTCCTCGGGAAAAACTGTTGTGATGTCATTCTCTCTGGTATTATTTAAGTCAGACTGCTAGAAACCGTTTTTCCTCATGACTTTTTTTTTCCCATAAAGCTGTGTGAGGGTGCCTTATGCCTATAATCCTAATTACTCAGGAGGTTGAAATCTGAGGATCACAGTTTAAAGGCAGCTTGAATAGGAAAATTAGTGAGACTTTTACCTCCAATTAAGCACCAAAAAGGCAGAGGGGAGCTCTAGCTCCAGTCATAGAGCTCCAGCTGAACAACAGCACTTAGAACCTGAGTTCAAGCCTCAGTGCCAGCACTGAGAAAAATGGTAAGATGTTAAAGTTAATAAAGACTACAGTTGTGCAGGGTACTGGTGGCTCACGCCTATAATTCTAGCTACTCAGAAGGCAGAGATCTGACAATCATGGTTCCAAGCCAGCCCAGACAGGAAAGTCGTTTGTAAGACTCTTCAATGAACTGCCAGAAAACCAGGAGCCGTGGCTCAAAGTGGTAGAGTCCTAGCCTTGAGCAAAAAAGCCCAGGGACAACACCTAGGCCCCATGCCAACCAAAAATTTAAAAAAATAGCTACAGTTATGATTTGTAAAGCCATCTATAAAATGGTTACAGAGAGATGGATCCAAGAGAAAAGTCTATGACATCTTAAAAGCAGAACCTTTATGAGTTCTAGAAACCAAAATAATTTACATCATTAACAAAATAGGACTATTCTCTTAAAGAGTCTTAAAGAACTGGCTCAGCCCTATAATCCTAGCTACTCAGGAGGTTGAGATCTAAGGATCGCAGTTCAAAGCCAGCCCTGGCAAAGAAATCCATGAGATTCTTATCTCCCAGAAAAAGCTAAAAGTGGTACTGTGCTAGCCTTGAGCACACAAAGACTCAGGGACAGCACCTAGGCCCAGAGTTGTAGCCCCAGGACCAGCAAAAAAAAAAAAAAAAAGTATCTTAAAGATTTCAGCATTGGTGTTAATGGCTGGTAAGATCAACTATGGATGGTATGCACCAATTCAGTTACCCATCAATAGTTCGTTAACCATTTTGGTCATAGAATTGTTTGTTTTGTTTTTTTTCCCCCAATCATAATTTTTAAAGGAGGCTTCACAATTTTTTTCAGTCTGATTCTTCACCTCCTTCATTGATTCAGTTTCTCAATAGCCACAATGAAGAAAGCACAAATAAGCCCAAAATAAATGGGTCTGAAGTACTGTTAACTTGAAAAAATGCTACCTGAACCTGCTTACTCTTGCTTTAAGTAATCCTTGTAAGTCTTGTGGATTCTAGGCAGGACATTAACAACACAGCGCTAAGAAATGATGAGCATAGACAGATCCTGTAGGGAGACATGGTCTCCTGGATGTGTCTACCCTAAGGATGTTGGGACATAAATCCAGGTGTGGCTCAAGTGAAACCCCAGAGCTGGCTAAGAAAATGTGCAAGGCCTCAAATAGGCTAAATTGTTTTACATCTTTAGGAAAGAAAAAGTCCTCCTCCCACATAAAAAGATCAGAGATGGATTCTTTATCATACAGAGTCCATCTGTAATGTCAGTTTCTGAGTACATGTCTACCAACCTATTATTGGAGTACTTTTTAAGAGTTTTGTTGCTACATCAAGCTTTACAAGGAAATCTAATTTACAAGACTGCCTCAGAGATCACTTTTTAAAAAGTTGAAGCGCGGTGCCAGTAGCTCACACCTATAATCCCAACTACTAAGGAGGCTGAGATCTGAGGCTCACAATTCAAAGCCAGCCAGGGCAGGAAAGTCCAAGAAACTCATCTCCATAAGCCAGTAGAAAAAAACAAAAAAAACGGAAGTGGTACTGTGGTTCCAGTGGTAGAGCGCTAGTCTTGAGCTGAAGAGCTGAGGGACAGCACCCAGGCCCAGAGTTCAGGCCCCACAACTGACCACCCCCCTCAAAAAAAAAAAGTTGAACTGTATTTTTAGTATTTCACCAAAAAGACTTTTCTCCCAGTATTTGTGTGTGTGTGTGTGTGTGTGTGCGTGCGTGCATGCACACGTGCCAGTACTGGGACTCAGGATCTTAACAGTGTAGGATCTTAACAGAGTCCCTTTGCTTTCTGCTCAAGGCTGGGCTCTACCAATTTGAGCCACACCTTCACCTCTGATTCTTGGTGATTAATTGAAGACTTTCTCATTGGCTTGCTGCCCAGGCTGGTTTCAAACTGTGATCCTCAGATCTCACCCTTCTCAGTAGCTAGGATTTCAGGAGTTAGCCACCAGTGCCCAGCTTATTCTTATTTGTGTGTATGACTTGTCCAAAGTAAGACATGTTATTTGCTATTTCTATGCATGAATTTAATGTACTTTGATTATATTTACCCCTCTATTACTCTTTACCTGCCAGCTCCTTTATCTTTCTCACAATTTTATATTTTATTACTAATGCTATATTACCTTTGCAGTAGTCGTGTTTAAACTCAGTGCCTTGAGCTTGCTAGACAACTGCCTTATTACTTGAACCACATCCCCTGGCCCTTTTTGTTGCTTTATTTTTTCAGGAAGAATCTTGCCTTTTATACCCAGCTCAACCTAGAATACACTCTTCCTACCTACCACCTCCCACTGTGAAAAACTACAAACCACCATGCGCACTGAGTAGCTGAGATCACAGTCATGAGCCAGTGGCTTCTTGAAAAGTTTTAAATGGGTTTATGAGTTTTTCATACATGCATACAAAGTACTTCGATGTATACTCACCCTAACTCCCTTCTCTGTGGATCTTTAAGATCTAGAGTCTGCATGTGGGAGGAATCATGCAATATTTGTCTTTTTGAGTGGTGTGCCTCTGTTGTGTTTCCAGGTACCGAGACTTCCGAAATCCACCTGGTCACCCGCAGGAGTATAAACACAACATCTACTACTGGCACGTGATCGCTGCCAAACTAGCGTTCATCATCGTCATGGAGGTGAGACATGGAAACAGTGTATAAAGGGAAAACTCAAATGGTGGAATTCCTTAGACGAAATCAGAGAAGGAGAGGAAAATATAGTCAAAACATCAATACATTTCCTACAAAATTAGGAAAAGTTAGTGAGGGAGAGATGGATTGGAAGGGTGAAAATGTTGAAAAGAATGATGTTGATCAAGACACATTGTATTCTTTAAAGGCTGCTTATTTACAGGTCTTCTAATTTGACTGCCAATTTGACTTAAAATGTATAATACTTTCCTTACTACTTGTGAATATAATGATTTTAAGCCACAAATTAATTAGGTTTGTCCTGTACACAACCATAATGCTCTAGGTAGAATTTGATCATATGCTTTATTTTCTTATGTGCCGGTCTGGGGCTGGAATTCAGGGTCTCACACCTCTTGCTTGGCTTTCCTGCTCCAGGCTGGTGTTTTACCACTTGAGCCACATCTCCATTTCTGTTGCTTAATTGGAGCCAAGAGCCTCAGGGACTTTTCTGCCTGGGCTGGCTTTGAATTACAATCCTCAGATCTCAGCCTCCCCTGCTACTAGGATTATAGGGTGAGCCAGTGGCACTCTGCTTTGGTTGTGAGCTATAAAAGTACAAAAGGATGTTATCTTCAAGAAGAATTCATACATTTTAACTGAGTGCCCCTTGTTTAATTTGGAGCACTGAATGGTGAAAGGTTTAAGGAGAATGATGTTAGTGCCCTCTGCCCACAGGAAACTTTTATAGGCATAAGAGTTTTATTCATAGTGTTACTCAATTATTGTACTTTCATAATTCATCAACTTCTTAAATTAGTTATTATGGTCCCTAAAATTAACTAGCTCTGAAAAATAAATGACTCTGGCAGCTATCAGTGGGCTCTTGATCTAGCTCATTTCAGAATGAGCATTACCCAATCACAAAATTCTTAAAATTTGTGGTGTGAAAAAGTATATCAACCCTTATTTTGAAACTACCAATGGATGCGGTGAAGCTACTTTCGCAGCAGGTTTTCTGTCTCTTGTAGCTAACATTGAAACGTCGATCAAATTCTGAGGCTTCCTAATTTGATTGAACAAAAATCAAAGAATAATAAGATGGGAAATGGAGGAAAGGACGTTTTTCCATAATAGATGCGAGACCTCAAGTCAGGGGCCAGAAAGCGTGAGAGTGTATCAGGCAGAATCAATAACAAAGAAATGCTCACTTAAACAGCAAAGTGGGGGGGAGGTTGGGAAGGGATGAGAAGGGTAAACAAAGGAGGAGGCTGCAATGCTTGGTAAGAAATGTACGCATTATCCTGCCCATGCAATTGTAACCCTTCTGTGCAGTATGTTCACAAATAAAATAAAATTTAAATTAAAAAAAAAAAACAGCAAAGTGCAGCAGGGCAACCATGTGGTTGGTTATCAGGGAGAGAAAAGAGTGCCCAAGAAAACTAAAAGGAGGAGAGACTTTATAATAGCAGAAAGAACCAATGAGTAGGCTCATGTCTAAAGGAATCACAGCAAAACTTGAAAGATACTTGGAAAACTGCTACTGAAATATAAACACCAGACCATAATGGTTTTTGTTTTTGGTGGAAGGAGGGGAGAGGAAGGGTTTGTTTGTACCAGTACTAGGGCTTGAACTCAGGGCCTGAGCACTGTCCCTGAACTTTTTCACTTTGACTTTTGAGCTATAGTCCCATTTCTGGTTTTTTGGTGACTAAGTGGAGATAACAATCTCACAGACTTTCCTACACAGTCTGGCTTGGAACTGCAATCCTCAGGTCTCAGCCTCCTGAGTAGCTAGGATTATAGGTATGAGCCACTGGCCCCTGACTGGAAAACACTTATTTTTTTAAGCCAGTCTAGAGAAGCAAAGAAGATCACTCTATAATGATAGAGGAGTTAGTCTCGCTAGAGGAAATAATTATATACATGCACCCAATGCTGGATCATCTAATATATTCAGCAAATTAGTAAATCTAAAGAGAGAGCCAAGCTTCAGTACAGTAGCAATGGGAATACTTATCACCCACTTGCAGCCGTGAATAAACCACCTAGACAGAACAAGCAACACAGAGACGGCAGAGTTTGATTTCACCTAGGACCAAATGAGCCTAATTGACTCTCCTGCTGCTGGGTGGAGTGTTGTGGATGCCATCTTTGTCTCAAGGGTACATGGAACTTGTTCTCCAGGAGAGACCAGATGGTAGGCCACAAAACAAGTCTCCACAAGTCTCCTTTCTGCAATAAAACTAGGATAGGAAAAGCATACCAGTACACGGAAATAGAGCAATGCACCTCAAATAACTAATGAACCCATGAAGAAATGAAGGGAATCTTGAAATATTTAAAGCTGGACACCTGTGGCTCATGCCTGTAATCCTAGCTACTCAGAAGGCTGAAATGTAAGGATCATGGTTTGCAGCCATTCCAGGCAGGAATTGATAAACACCAGAAGTAGCTCAAGTGGTAGAATGCCAGACCTGAGCAAAAATGCTGAGGGATAACACCTTGGCCCTGAGTTCAAGTCCTAGTTCCAGTGCATGCATGTGCATGCACACACGAACGCACACACACACACACACACACAATGTTCTATACAAATGATAATGTAAATAGCATACTAAAACCTATGGGAGATTGCAAAAGCAATCAGTACCTCCATCAAAATAGCAGAAAAATCCCCTTAAATGACCTATCATTGCACCTGAAAAAAAGTAGAGAAAAACATTTCTGTCCTGAGCTCAAACTGTAGCTCCAACTGCCTTCACCCTTTCTGCTTGGGTATTTATTGCATCGACATTCAAATCTGCTTCCCCAAAGTCCTACTTTTTCTTAAATCCAGTCCAAATTGGACGTCTCTTCCCTGCCTTGGTTATGGTGGCTTCTAGCTCACCAGTTGCTCAGGCCAGAATCCCTGGAGCCCTCCTTTCCCACACCCCATTTCCAGTGCAGTTTCAGGAGAAACTAACTTTTCCTTTGAAAATAGATCACTGGGACTGGGAAGATGGCTCAGTGGTACAGTGCTTGCCTCACATGCATGAGGCCCTGGGTTCTATTCCTCAGCATCACATAAGCAGAAAAAGTTGGAAGTAGCTTTGTGGCTCAAATGGTAGAGCACTAACCTTGAGCTGAAGAGCTCAGGAGCAGCACTTAGGCCCAGAGTTCAGGGTCCCCGACCAACAAAACAAAAACGAAAATATATCACTGACCACTTTCTATGAACTCTGCTGCGTTCACCAGGTATCAGTCCACTTGGTGTTACTGTAACAGAAAACCTGAGATCATTATGGCTCATGGTTTTAGAAGTTTCAGGCAACAGTCGATTGGCCCTGATGCAACTGGACCTGTAGTGAGGTCATACAGGAGCACATGGCAGAGGAAGATGCTCACCTGTTGCAGTCAGGGATGGGGCGGGGGGG
>NW_012267258.1:5667095-5680595 GCF_000151885.1 Dipodomys ordii | reverse complement strand
GGGGGGGAGGTGGAGGATGGGGAGGACAGGGTCTTGATATCCCTTTTAGAGACATGCCCCAAGCTAGGGAGGTGTCAGTAGCTCACACCTGCAGTCCTAACTGCTTAGGAGGCTGAGATCTGAGGATCACAGTTCAAAGCCAGCTGAGGGCAAGACAGTCTATGAAACTCTTATCGCTAATTAAACCAGCAAAAAGCCAGAAGTGGAGCTGTGCCTCAAGCGGTAATGCACCAACCTGGAGAGAAAAAAGGGAGAGCTTGAAGGCCTCAAGTTCAAGTCCTAGTACTGATGCAAAGTGAAGTAATAGCAAAGTTAATGTCCATTTCCTAATCCAGTTGGCTAGTAAAAATGTCTGGTGTTACCAAGCGCTGACAGGATGGACAGCAGTTGAGACTGGCCCATTTCATTGCTGGTGAGAATATAAGGCTGGGTCAACTTCCTTGATAAATACTGTGCAGCCAGATCTTCCTGTGACCAGGAGTGTTATCAGTGCCACTTCCATGTTCTTTGCTCTTGAGAAACTACATGCTTGTTGATGAGAGGACAAACGAATGACCGCATGTCACACAGTAAAATAGTATAAATTAGCGAGAAATGGACTGGCTATGTACAACATGATTGATGGATTTTGGAAACTAATTTTGAATAGAACAAAAAGCCATTTTCAAAAGTACCACACTGGTGTTAAAAAAAAACTCAATACTGTATTATACTTTTAAATGTGAGATATACTTTTAAATATGAGAATGATGTATTTAGGATGCAAATAGAATAGCATTTACCTTTGGGCAAGTGGCAGGGTCTTAGGAAAAGAACACAAAATACACCAGCATTGTCAGTGCTGGTCTTTTTCATTTAATGGAGGATTTGTGGCATTCGCTTTATCATTTGAGTTTTGTTTTGTTGACACGGTCTTCTGTGTATGTAGCCCAGGTGAACCTCAAATTCACATACACACAATGCTAGGGTCATGAGGCATTCCATTTTATCTTTTGGGGGTTGGGACTAGGGTTTGAACTCAGGGCCTAGACACTGTCCCTTAGCCTTTTCACTCAAGGCTGATGTTCAATCACTCTAGCCATCATTCAGCTTTTTGAAGGTTGGGGATAAGAGTCTCACAGATTTTTCTGCCCAGGCTGGTTTTGAATCTCAGTTCTCAGACTCGTGAGTAGCTGGGATTACAGGCATGAGCCACTGGCGGGTGCTTCCTTCAGTATTTATAACTAATGGGTGAGAACATTGCCAAGGTGACAATGATCAAGATAAACTGCTTTGTTAAATGGCAGCCCTTTTGAACAACTACTTAAATATAAAAATAAAAACAAGCATAACACTCAGCTCTAATGGGACGTTCTTTCCTACACACCACCTAACAAGTACCCATTCATAGGCTGGAAAATGAGAAAATCAATTAAAATCAGGGTTCCCGTCTCCTTGGTACCTGACATTCTCCTTCTTTCCCACAGCACCTCATCTACTCTGTGAAATTCTTCATTTCCTACGCCATTCCAGACGTGTCCAAAAGCACCAGGAGCAAGATCAAGAGAGAGAAATACCTGACCCAAAAGCTGCTTCACGAGAGTCACATAAGAGACCTGACGAAGGACATTGGCGCCATCGCTGAGAGGATAGCAGGGGCCGTCGATAACAATATTCGGCCCAAATCAGAATGAGAGGCTTATGCCAAGAGCCACATTAAGGGATGCCATTGGTTCTTCTCGCACATTAAGGGATGCCATTGGTTCTTCTCGCAGTGTATGATGAGCCAATCACTAATGACCGGGCGTGAGTTCCATCACTTTGGCAAATATGAAGACTGTTGCCCGTTTCATGTAACTCCTAGATTTCTGTTTCAGCTATCCAGGCAGGAACTGGAAAAATGTAAAAGCTTAGATCTAGAAGTAGCATAAAAACGAATCACCTGGAAAACCTGAATCTATTACCCCTATTTTTTGCTTTTGGGTTTTTGTTTTTAAATCAATAACACAAAAATGCCCCTTTAAAGCAGAAAGGATTATTTTTCCTAGTTGATTACTTCTATTATTTTGTCTTCCAAGTGCACGATCTCCTTTTATTTTTCAGATCAGGTCTCGTTTCCTCACTTTGCCAAATCAGGTCCTGAGTTATCTTTTCCTTCCAGTGCCATCATTATTAAAGACTACACATGCTCCTGCCTTGATAGCTTTCATGTGATTAAAAATAGCTAACTCAGAATTGAGTTCAAATCCTCTGTCAGGTGGCACGTAGACTCAAGATTTCATAATACGGAAGTGTATTACCAAATCTTGACAGAAAGGAAACCTCATTTAAGAAGAAAAGTATTTTGGTCTTCCTTTAGGCCTGCCTTTCCGTCTTGGGAAAATACTCACCGTGGATGGGAATGGCAAGGTTTTGAGGCCCAACTGACACTCATGTCTTCTTTCTGAGCATTGCTCTGATGCTCTGTGTCTAATCAATGTTGACTGCTCTGAAGATTTCAAAGCAACCAGATGACAAAAGTCCGGCAATTTGCACTCATCCAGAACTGTAGCTTACATTGATCTGGATCCTTAATTTCTCTCCTAAATATATGTACTTTCTTGGGGTAGAAAAATGCTAATCAATTGATTACAATTTCATTTTCTAATCAATGTAACTGTTTAAAATAGGCTTATCTATCAGGTGTCTACGAGTTGACTTTTTTTTTTTTTTTGGTGCCAGTACTGAGATTTGAACTCAGGCCTGGGCACCTATCCCTTATAGCTTTTCCTCTCAAGGCTAGTACTCTTATCCCTTGAGCCACAAGTCTACTTCTGGCTTTTTGCTGATTAATTGGAGAGGTCTCATGACTTTCCTGCCCAGGCTGGCTTTGAACTATGATCCTCAGATCTCAGCCTCCTGAGTAGCTGGGATTACAGGTATGAGCCACCAGTGCCTGACTACCAGTTGTTGACTTAATGTTCTAGGCGATACAGGAGGAACGTTATTACAAATCACTAAGCGCCTTCCCAAACACATCACTCCATAGCCATGTGGCCTGACCATGCTGTGTGCATGGCCATGTAGAGTCAGGATCCCCTCACTGTAAGAGTCAGGAATCTCGTGTAACTTTTCTGTATGCCAAAGCAACACAACATACCAAAGCACCTGCCACAGTGCACGTGGCTTCCTTGCCCCGCCCATCCCCTTATTCTGAGCCCAGTAATTCATTTCTGATGTACTTGAGACAAGAATCTATTTCTGTTAATCAAGAAAGGAAAGAGTGCATGGGATGTGAGCTCCTAGCCTCTAGGGCCCATCAGGTGGATTTGGTCACAAGTCCTTTCTTCCTCTGGCCTTCACATCCTGCTACACCATGATGCCTTTGTTGCCCCCAGTGTTGCTCAGCCTAGCAGTCTTTTTGTGGTTTACGACTTACGGACCTGAATATGACTTGTGTCATGATCAGACTGCATGAGCCTGTCTACCCACTGGGTCGCTGTTCAATGCCTAGGTGCCCCAGACTGGACCAAAGGAGCAGAATCCCAGCAGCACCAGAAATGGTTCTAGCAATTGAATTCTACAGGCTTATTGTAAAATAAAGTAGCTTTGTGCCATATCACAGTCTTAGCTGCCCTCCTGTAAAGGTTTTTAGTTTAAGTTTAGTTTTAGCCAGTACTGGGGCTTCAACTTAGGGCCTGGGCACTGTATTTTCGCTTTTTGCTCAACGCTGGTGCTTTACCGTGTGAGCTGTATTTCCACTTCCAACTTTTTGAAGGTTCATTGGAAATAAGAGTCTCACACACTATCCTTCCTGTGCTGGCTTCGAACCCTAATTCTCAGATCTGTTTCCTAAGTGGCTATGATGATAGGTGTGAACCACCAGTGCCCAATTGTTTTAAGGTGTTTGGTGTTCTAGACTTTTGAGTTGTCCCAGTGGGTCAGGGAAACCATTTCTCCATCTTCCTGGCTAATGTATATTAATGGTACAATGAGGGAGAGCCATAGTAAGCCACATGGAGTCCAGACAGACTGGGATGTAAGGAAGATGGTTTCCCTAGAGGGACTCTTGTCATTCTCACAGCCTCTGGGGCCTCCATTGTCCCTCTCCTCCCTCTCCTCACCCTCTATGAGATGATTCGTCTCTTGTTACCTCTTCTCCCAAAGTGTGTGACAACCTTTGCACTTGTTTAGGCAGTTATTGGCTATGTATGACACCCAAGAAAGGGACACTTTTTTTTTTAACCTTATCTACTTGTATAGATGAAATGATTTCCAAAGAAATGTGCATTTCTGTGTTCATAAGCCCCACCTGTGAGGACCTTCAGAGTTTAAAATGTGCTGCTGTGGATGGGAGGATAAAAATATACATTTCTAAAAGGCAGCAAATGTAACATCGGACACTGCCAATTATGCCCCCAAAGGGCTAAAACACTGTCGAGACTCTTGAGTTGCCCGTCAGCTCATCAGAGCTCATCTGAGTCCAGTGGGGACATGTGGGTGATAGAGAAACACAGAGGGTGTGGGGAGGTGGGACCATTTCTGCAGACAGTGAACAGGCTGCATCTATAAATAGGAACAGGGACAGCCCCCCCCACACACCCCAGGAAAACAGTGGGTGTCCCAATGTACCAACAAAGGAAGGATCCTGGCCTTTGACATGTCTAATGTTAACCACTAGAGAAATTGTAGCTTTGTATCCTTTCATAATGCCTGTGAATTTTAATCGATTGAAGCATTAGACCACACACTCAGGGGATTTTTCTTTTAAATGTCCCTCAGATATTTTAGATCTATTATTAGAAATAGAAAGCCATCATTCTTTTGGTTGTTTTGTCACTCGATGAGGACATCCTGCAAAATGTTCATCACTAAACTCTTCCCCCTTTAAATGCTTTTGCATCTTGAATTTTAATAGAACATTAGTTCCCAGTAGGGGGGGACAGAATGTGATCTGTGGGTGAAAGGACATTTCTTGTACCATTTCCTTATGTTCATATTATATTTGGTTTGAAAAGTTAAACATCTGAGCAGTTTAAGGTAGACGTTAACTAGTTAGCATGCTTTCCAAACACTGTGGCATACAATGTAAAGTTTGTAATTAATGTTTGTTAATTTCTATGCATTTTAATATTCTTTTATAATTATGAGAGTTTTAATAAATTCATTTTTACAAACAATATTGTGATCAGTTCTATTTGTCTTTGTGCGTTGTCTGTTTTTGTGCTAGTACTGAGGCTTGAACTCAGGGCCTCACATTCTTGGTTGGCTCTTTTTTTTTTTTTTTTTGGTCAAGACTGGTGCTCTACCCCTTGAGCCACACCTCTACCTTCATATTTTTCTGGTGAATTAGAGATGAGAGTCTCAATGACTTTCCTGTCTGAGCTGGCTTTGAACTATGATCCTCAGATCGCAGCCTCCTGAGTAGCTAGGGTTCATAGGTGTGAGCTATCAGTGGCTGGCATTTTCTTTGCATTTTTAAGGAATTTAGGTCAGCTATTTACTAGTGACTAGTTAGGTACTGAGACAACATGTATTTGCTTCTGTGTAAATTATACCCAGAGTTATGCTTTATGTAGCCTGAACTAACTTTGGAACATGGATTTTCTAGGAAATATTTGAGTCAGAGTTTCATTTGGGGCTGTTCCACATATATGTTTGGCCTGCAGCAGGCCCTGTGCTGAAGGGCCACCCACTGCTCACCAGGCAGCCGCCCTGGTGCAGCCATTGGGTCTGAGGGCCACACGTGGGTTCTGTGGCCCCTCACCAATTCCTTTCCCTATACAGCATCTGGCACAGCACTGACTAGCTGGACTTTTAGGCCCCTTGATGCTGCCGTTGTTGAGGCTGCCATGACCAGAGAGTCTGGCTAGCAGCAGAGTTTGGGTTAATAGTGTCAGATAAAATCTGCATTGGTCAATAGAGGCAACCTCTTACAGTGAGATGTACCCATATCCACTGCTTTGCTTACCATAGCTGCCTGGCCTGCTAGACTGTATCCACTCTTTCATGGCTCACAAACATGGTGGGTCTTTCTGACTCTACCATGGTATACCTACTACCCAAATCTGCTACAGGCAGACTACATGATAGCACCCAGGTAGAAGCAAAGCTGACATTTCCTAAGGAACCGGCATCCTAAGATAGATCACCAGGAGTAAGTGGATTACTGATAAGGACAGCCTTGGAACGTGGTATCTCTAGCTACTCTGCCAGCTGAGCACATAGAAACATGGCACCTCCAAAAGGCACCTAACAAGTAACAGATCCCAAAGAAAGAGAAATGAGTGGAATGCTTGACAACTGTTACTGTTTGGTTTTCCGGCAGTTCTGAAGTTTGAACTCATGGCCTTGTACTTGCTAGGCAAGGGCTTTGCCACTTGATTCATGCGTCAGCTTTTTAATAAATGACTTTTGAAGAGCCAAAAAGATCCACAAGAATATAGATAAGTAAAAGTAGGAAGACAGTAGAATTTGAATGAGAAATTGAACAAAGACAAGATTTTGAAAAGAACCACACAGAAATCTTGGAACGGAAAGGTTCAAAAGGTCAAATTAAAAATATAGTTAAGCCAAGTGTCAATGGCTCATGCTTATAATCTTATTTACGCGGAAATGAGAATCTTAGCTCAAAGCCAGCCCTGGCAGGAAAGTCCATGAGACTCTTATCCCCAATTAACCACCAAAAAAAGCAGGAAGTGGAGGTGTGACTCATGACAGAGCACCAGCCTTGAACAAAAAGAAAAAAAAAAAAAAGGACAGTGTCCAGGCACTTGGTTTAAGCCCCAGTAATGGCACACAAAAGTAGTTAAAAGCCTCAACAATAAGCCAAGAAGAAGAAAGAGGCTGTCTCAACTCAAAGATAGGTCACAGAAGTAACCCATTCAGATGACAGAAAGGAAGAAGAAAGCACTCAAGAACACCAACAAACACGTCTGCATTTTAGAATATTCCAACATGTTAAGAATGCTCCAAGCCGGGTGCCAGTGGTTCATGCCTATAATCCTACCTACTCATGAGGCTGAGATGTGAGGAAAGTCTGTGAGACTCATCTCCAATCAACCACCAGAAAACCGGAAGTGGCACTGTGGCTGAAGTGGTAGAGCGCTTAGCGCTTGCCTTAAGCTGAAGAGCTCAGAGACAACACCCAGGCCCAGAGTTCAAGTCCCACAACCAACAAAAAGGATCAAAGGAAAAGGAATGTTCCAAGATGTTAGAATATTCCAATGTTAAAAGCATAAATATATATGTGCATGCACACAAACACATAAAATGAGATAATACACAATCCTAATCTTGGGAAAGATAGTCATTCACATACAGGAAGGTTACAGAACTCCAAAAAGATATGACCATAAAAGAATCTTCCCCTGGTGTATTATAATCAAAGTGTTCAAAGACAATAAGTATGTTAGACAAAATCTGTGATCACAGAATACCCAGCATTCACGTGCACCTCCACAAAGAACCAAAACAATAGCTATATTGCTGCATATTGAGGTAAGTGACCAGGAAAGAACATGGATGCATGGAAATGGTAAAAATCCAGAGACCTAGGATAGCAGCACAGCAAAATAAGTAGCTGGGTGCTGGTGGTTCACACCTATAATCCTAGCTACTCAGGAGGCTGAGATCTGAGGATCATGGGCAGAAAAGTTTCTGTGAGACTCTTATCTCCAGTTAACCACTCAAAAACCAGAAGTATAGCTGTGGCTCAAAGTGGTAGAGCACTAGCCTTGAGCAAAATGGTTCAGGGACAGTGCCCAGGCCATGAGTTCAAGCCCCACACCAACAACAAAAAAGTAAATAAAATATCCTGGTGATCTGGTTCCGAAGCTGGAAACAAAGACTCCCTCCCAGGAAGGCTAAGGTGAAAGAATCCCAACAAACTCAGCACAGATGCTGATTCTCGGGCTCCTGGAGAGTTCCACAGGCCTTGCTGTCTCATGGCTTACATAGATACCAAGCCTGGAATGTGCATGTGAAGTCTGGCTTTGGAAAAAAGAGTCCACAGCATCTCTCAGCAAAGCCCTAGGGTGCTGTGTCTGGGAGCTACTTTTAAGAGGGGCAGTATTAATATAAATTCAGAAACCTCGGAAACCTGTGCATATCCCCATTCTCTGGGACTTCACAGAGATTCCATGACACTGAGATGATGGCAGCTTCATGAGCCAGAGGTGGCTTGGTGGAGGAGTTGTCACAAACCCACTTCAAATGGGGAATGATGCTGCCATGCAGAGAGTCACATAGGAGTAGCCATCTATGAGAAACGTGGGGATCAGGGAACCTCTCTGAGGCTGGTGCATAGCTTGTCCAGTTGTGTGTGGTTTTACATGTAAACAAGGACTGAAAGTGACTGTCTTGTGGTTCCTACTGTTCCTTTTTATGCATCACACATGGATGCCTGTCCCCAAAAAGACAAGGAAAAACCTGGGCACAAATGGCTCACACATGTCATCCTTGCTACACAGGAGACTGAGATCTGAGGATAATGGTTCAAAGCCAGCCTAGGCAAGAAAGTCTATGAGAGACTCATCTCCAGTGACTATAAAAAAGCTAGAGGTAAAATGCTAGCCTTGAGCAAAAAAAAACTCAAGAACAGTGCCCAGGTCCTGAGTTCAAACCCTAAGAATGGCACCAAAACAAAACAAAAAACAACAGAGAACGTGCCCCAAGTTTCCATTACTCTAGCACACTGAAGAGTCCAACAGCTCCCTCTCTGGGGTCCATAGCTTAAAGAGGCATAAGGAGAAATTCTGCTGCGTGTTAGCTTCATTACACTTGCTATCTTTTGAAGAATTTGCTCAGCACCTATGCAATTCTTCCTGGGAAGTATCGCTGAAAGAATCAAAGGAAGCCAGGTGCTGGTGGCTCAGGACTGTAATCCTAGCTACTCAGGAGGCTGAGATCTGAAGATCATGGTTCAAAGCCAGCCCCAGCAGGAAAGTTGTTAAGACTCTTATCTCCAACTAACCACCAGAATACTGGAAGTAGAGCTGTGGCTCAAAGTGGTAGAGCACTAGCTTTGAGCATAAAAGCTCAAGAACAGTACCCAGGCCCTAAATTCAAGCCCAATATTTGACAAAACATTTAAAAAAATTAAAGATCAAAGGAAGACTCCAGGTTGCATTCTGCCTCCAAGTGTACATAAAGCTTGCAGCAGGGTAGAAAGTCTCACTCCTGGGCAGGCCTGACTATATAGCAGCAAGCAAGCAAGCAAGCAAGCAAGCACGCATGCACGCACACATGCGCACACGCGCGCGCGCGCACGCACACACACACACACACACACACACACACACGAATAGAAGAGGGATCCTCCATCAGCCATCCCATATGCTGCTGACAAGATGGGTGTAAGACAACACATTGGGGTGCTGTGAATTCTGCCCCATCTCTCCCCATGAAGCACTTGATCCCACATCAGTGTCTAATCAGAGAGGAGAAGGTTTTAAGGGGAGGGAGGAGAAGAGGGGATGGGAGGAGAAAATAAAAGAATATAGTTAATTGGAATGAAGAAAAACAGTGCAGAAATCGAGAAACTTTTTAAAAAGGAAATTAGAAATTTTGGAAATGAAGAGCTCTATAAAACAGACAAAATATTTGCCCTGAACACCTTAACAACAAACTACCTCAAGTGAAAGAAAAAAATGTCAGTAATTCAGGACAAACCTTTTGAAACATCACATCTAAACAGTAACAAAGAAAAAATAAGAAAGAATGAAAATGGCATACAAGAGCTTCTGGATACCATGAAGACATCAACTGTGCATTATCACTGGTGTGTTGAAAAGGAATAAAGTTAAGGGCATATAAAAACTATTCAGTGAAATAATAGCAGAAAACATCCTTAATCTTGTAATAGAGGTATATTAGACCTTCAAAACCCTAAATAAATATGACCAAAAAAGGGAGTCCCCATGACAAATTATAGTCATAAACTTTCTAAAGAACAAGGCCAAAAAATAATTTTTTAATCTGCAAGAAAAAGTTCCAAGTCACATTTAAGGACATTTGCAAATTTCTCAAAAGAAACTCTATAGGATGGGAGGGCACAAAATGATGCATTTGAAGTCATGAAAGAAATGCTGGCCAAAATTACTATAACCAGCAAGGCTATCCTTCAGAATTGAAGAAATAAAAACATTTTGTGATCAAAGTCTAGAACTAAATAAATCCAACTGGCCTTACGAAAAATACCTTCGAGTATCCTAGACCCAGAAGTAGATGAATGATGACTCCTATCATGTCATGTAATTTTCACTTAGAAGCATACACAAATAAGAAATAGGAAAGAATCAAACATTACCAATACAGTAAATCAAATCATAAAAATAAGGCCTAACCAAAACTATTCAAATCAACTGGAAGGTAATCAGCAAATGACAGACTTGAGTTCCTATCTTTTATCAGTATAAAGGATCTTAATTCTCCATTTAAAAGATAGACTGCCTGAATCGATCAAGAAGAATGACCCAACTAGGTGCTACCTCCAAGAAACTCATCTCATCAACAAGGATGGGGATACACATACACACACATCAAACACACAACATCACACACACAACATCACACACACAATACACATGTCATAAATACACCCACACCATACACACATTCATACATGCATACATACACATATATATATGTGTATGTATATATATGTATATATATAGATATATATACAGTCTAAAAGGATGAAAAATAATCCAAGCAAATGGAATCTGAAAACAAGAAGTATGATGAAATACATTTTAACACAAAAACAGAACAAAGAATGTCATTATATAATGATCAAGAGATCACCACCTTAAAATATCTATGCACCTAATCTCAAAGCACCCAATTTTACACAACACTGTTAGACTTAAAAGGAAGAATAGTGTCCAAGTTAATAGTGGTTGAGTATTTCAGCATCCCACTTTCATCAATGGATAAAAAAGGGAAACAAGTTAGACTACACTATAGATCCAAATGGGTTTAAGAGATGTTTACGAACAAGTGAAAGAATATACATTCCTTGCATTGGTGCATCGAATTTTCTCTAAACACACACACACACACACACACACACAAAACATTAAACCACAAAACAAGTCTTCACAAATTAAAAATACTGAAATTACGTCCTGTATCTTTTTTGATTACCATGGACTAACACTAGAAATCAAAAGCAAAAGAAACATCCAAATTATGGATATAAACTGGGTACTGGTGGCTCACACCTGTAATTGCAGCTACTTAGGAGGCTGAAATCTGAGAATCATGATTCAAAACCAGTCCTGACACACAAATCAAAGAGACTCTTATCTCCAATTATCTGTGCAAAAGCAGAAAGTAAGGGTATGGCTCAAGTGGTAGAGCTACAAAAAGGCAAAGTTAAGAATACAAAAAAGCAAAAATGCAAGTTAAGAATACAAGGCACTCTAGAAAGAAGTATGGAGCTTCCTCAAAAGACTACACATAGAGCTCCCCTATGACCCAGCAATCCCACTTCTGGGTATTTACCCAAATGATCACAAACAAGACCATACTAAAGCTACCAGCACAACTGTTTATAGCAGCATTATTCACCATAGCTAAGATATGGAACCAACCCAGATACCCATCAGTAGATGACTGGATCAAGAAAATGTGGTATATATATAGATATATATAAATATACATATATATCTATGCACTCGTGCACACACACACACACACAAACACACACATACACACACTGGAATTCTATGCTTCCATCAGAAAGAATGATACCACCCCATTTGTTAGGAAATTGAAAGACTTGGGAAAAAAATCATATTAAGTGAAGCCAGACCCAAAGAACTATAGGTCCCATGGTTTCCCTCATTAGGATAATTTTGTCAGATGAGCAGAAAAGCTCAAAAGCTATGTACAGATGACCATATAAGATAATGCTAAGCAAAATGAATCCCAAGATATGGACACAAGAGGTCTTTCTTTGTTGTTGTTGTTTTTAATGTACTATGTGATTTTTTTGTTTCTTTTGTATGTTCTTCCCCCCTTTGGCATATCCCCTGTTGCCACTGGACTTGATATTGGTGTCCTGCCTCTTGTATATACATTTGTCTAATTTGGGGAGGGAAAGGGGAATAACAAAACGCTGAAACAAGGACACAGGATGGCCCATTGCAACAATTATAACCACAATACAGTATATTGGAAATGAACCTTACAACTTTGTGGGGGGGCGTAGGAGGGAGGGAGGTGGGGGAGGGAAGGAATAGTGGGAGAACAACAAAGGAGGGGGTTACAATGCTCAACAAGTAATGTACTCATTGCCTTACTCATGTAACTGTAACCCCTCTGTACAGCATCTTTACAGTAAAATTAAAAGTTTTTAAAAAGAATACAAGGCCCTGAGTTCAAGCCCCACTACTGTTGCACAAATTAATTATGTACATAGGTGCAGACTGAACAATACCCTTTGAACAAACAGGGGTTATTGAAATCAGAAGGAAAAATTTTAAATTCCTTGAAACAAATACAAATGGAAATACAACATACCAGAACCCGTGGAACACAGAGAAAATCGTACTAAAAGGGAAGGTTAAGCCAGGCATCAGTGGCTCATTCTTGCAATATATACTACTTAAGAGGCTGAGATCTGAGGACTGTGTTTTGAAGCCAGCCTAGGCAGGAAAGACTGTGAGACTCTTTTATTGGGGGGTGGGGGGGAGGAAGGTCGGTCATGGGGCTTGAACTCTGGGCTTGAGCACTCTCCCTGAACTCTTCAGCTCAAGGTTAGCGCTCTACCACTTGAGCCACAGCGCCACTTCCATTTTCCGGTGGTTTATTGGAGCCAAAAGTCTCATGGACTTTCCTGCCCAGGCTGGCTTTGAACTGTGATCCTCATATCCCAGCCTCCTGGGTAGCTAAGATTATAGGTGTGAGCCACAGGCGCCTGGCCCCTAAGACTGTGAGACTCTTATATTCAATTAATCAGCAAAACCTGGAGCTGGAAGTATACCTGTGACTTAACTGGTAGAGTGGCAGCAACCTGTAGCAAAAAAATCAAAGGGACAGTGCCCAGACCCTGAGTTTAAGACCCAATACTAGCACCAAAAGAACAAAGCAGTTTAGAGCAGCTAGTACCTACCTCAAAAAAAAAAAAAAAAGACAAAATAAAGTCTCGAAGAACAATATAAAAGCTGAAAAAGTTGGTTCTGTGAAAAAAAATAAGCAAAACAACTTGAGCTAGCTTGGAAAACAAAGAGGGAGAGGGAAGAATAAATAAATAAAATTAGAAACTAAAAGGGAGCTGGGCACTGGTGGTTCATGCTTGTAATCCTAACTGGGGGGGGGGCGGGGGGGCGCTGAGATTTAAGGATCACAATTCAAAGCCACCTCAGACAGGAAGGTCTGTGAGACTCTCATTGCCAATTAACCACCAGAAAACTGCAAGTAGTTCTGTGGCTCAAAAGGGTAGAGCACGGGGCTGGGAAGGTGGCTCAGTGGTAGAGTGCTTGCCTTGCATGCATGAGGCCCTGGGTTCGATTCCTCAGCACCACATAAGCAAAG
>NW_012267258.1:5626670-5665455 GCF_000151885.1 Dipodomys ordii | reverse complement strand
CCGGTCGTGGGTCCTGAACTCTGGGCCTGGGTGCTGTCCCTCAGCTCTTCAGCTCAAGGCTAGCGCTCTACCACTTGAGCCACAGTGCCACTTCCGGCTCTTTTCATTTTGCTTATGTGGTGCTGAGGAATCGAACCCAGGGCCTCATGCATGCAAAGCAAGTGCTCTATCACTGAGCCACCTTCCCAGCCCCAATGCTGACTCTTTTGAGTAAGAAAACAGGGAAGGAATCCCACTTCCAACAGTCATACATACCTAGCTAAACTAAGAATAGGAAAGATCTCTTCAATAAATTTACCCAAAAAATGGAAGAAAAGAATTGAGAAAATACTAAATATTTTCCACGTTCATGAACTGGAAAGGTGCGTACTATTAAAACGTCCATACTACCCAAGTGATCTACAAATTCAATGCAATCTCCATCAAAACAACGATGCTCTTCATATAGCTAGAAAAACAGTTCTAAATCATATGGAAACACCAATATCCTATTTCAAGATGTACTAGAGAATCGCAGTAACAAAAATAGCATGGTATCTTCATAAAGACAGATGTGTAGACCAATAGCAGACTAGAGAACCCACAAATAAACCCTTGATCTCAAGACAACTGATTCTTAACAGAAGTGTCAAAAACATACAATGGAGCTAGTGGCTCACACCTATAATCCTAGCTATTCTGGAGTCTGAGAGGCAAGGATCATGGTTCAAAGCTAGCCCAGCAAGGAAAGTTTGTGATAATCTTATCTCCAATGAGCTAGCAAAAAGCTAGAAGTGGAGCTGTAGCTCAAGTGGTAGGGCCCCAAGCCTTGAGCAAAATAGCTAAGGGACAGCACCCAGGTCCTGAGTTCAAGCCCTAGAACTGGGGTACATGTACGTATGTGTGCATGCACACTTTCACTGTGTATGTGTGTGCGCGCGCACACACACATACACAGTGAAAGTACACTGGACAAAGGACAGTCTTTAAACAAATTCAGCTGGGATAATTAGATCTCCACATGTAGAAGACTGGAGCTTGACCTTTCTTTTTCATTAGTTACAAAAATCAACTCAAAATAGATCAAAGGCTTTAATGTAAAACCTGAAACTCTGAAGCTAGGGAAAACCATAGGGAGAATTTCCAAATATTAATACAGGCTATAATTTGGGGGTAGGACCCCAAAAGCACAGGAAGCAAAAGCAAAAATTAAAAAGTGGGATTTATCAAATAAAAAGACTTTGGCAAAGCAAAGAAATCAATCAACAGAGACAAAAGACTGTCTACAGAATGGGAGAAAATAATTGCCAGCTGTGTATCTGATAGCAGGTTGATATCGAGAACATATTAAAAACTTGAAAAAACTTAAACTACATAATCTATTTTTAAAATTGACAAGGTATCTGAATACTTCTCAAAAGGAGAAATTACAAATGGCCAACATAATGTACATCCAAACTATAATGAGCTTGGTGCTACTGGCTCATGCCTACAATCCTAGCTACTCGGGAGTCTGAGATTTAAGGATCTCAGAGCCAGCAAGGGTAGAAAAGTCCATGAGATGCTTATCTCCATTTAACTGAGGAAAAAGCTGGAAGCAGAGTTGTGGCTCAAGTGGTAGAGTGCTAGCCTTGAGCAAAAGCACTCAGAGATAGCATCCAGGCCCTGCGTTCAAACTCCAGGACCAGCATGCACATATATGTGCACATGCACACGCATGCAGCATACACACACAAACACACAGTCTATCTGAATGTAATGTGCTAGGGATTGAAAAGATGCATGTGGTAAGGTTTATGGGGCAGAAGTAAATGAATGGTTGTGTGTGCGCGTGCACACACACCTGTGCGCATGCCTGTGCATGCATGTCCCAATTCTGGTGTCTAGTCCCTGTCCTTGAACTTTTTTGCTAAAGGCAAGCGTTTGAGCCACACCTCTACTTCTGACCTTTTGATGGATAATTGAATCTCCATCCTCAGCCTCAGATCTCAGCCTCATGAATAGCTAGGATTCCACGTGAGCCTCCAGTACCCACCTGACTCATTGGATTTTATTGGAGTATATTATATGCACATATGAAATATCACACTAAACTCTAATATGTGCAAGTAGCACATTCTAGAACATTTGCCTTGAAGATAAATTTGTATTCCATTTCCTTTTCTTTGTTTTGTGCCAGTATTGGGGCTTGAACTCCAGACTTGAGGGCTACTCTTAGCTTTCTTTTCTTTTTCTTTTCTTTTTTTTGTAGGTCATGGGGTTTGAACTCTGGGCCTGGGCACTGTCCCTGAGCTCTTCAGCTCAAGGAAGCACTCTACCACTTAAGCCACAGTGCCACTTCTAGTTTTCTGGTGGTTAATTGTAGATAAGAGTCTCATGGACTTTCCTGCCAGGGCTAGCTTTGAACAACGATCCTCAGATCTCAGCCTCCTGAGTAGCTAGGATCACAGGCGTGAACCACCAGTGCCAAGCTTAGCTTTCTTTTTTGTTCAAGGCTGGCATCCTACCACTGAACTGTGTCTCCACTTCCACCTTTTGCTGGCCAATTGGAGATAAGAGTCTCAAAGACTTTCCTGCATAGGTTGGCCTCGAACCGTGATCCTCAGATCTCAGCCTCCTGAGTAGCCAAGGATTATAGGCATGCTACTTACTGGTACACAGATTCATTTCCTTTAACACAAAATTTTTTAATGCAAAGTTCCAAATATATGACTAATATGTGGCAGAGAAGATCTAACATTGGAACTACAAACTCTTCTTTCTCTGCTACTTTTGAAAATACACTATTTTACAAAATCATTTAGGCTGTACCCCTCCAACACCCCCCCCACACACACACACATTACCCTTCATTACTGAGAAACAAGATATACAAAAGGACAGTGGCCAGAGAAGCTACTAAAATACATCTCTGAGCCAGGCACTTGTGGCTCATGCCTGTATTCCTAGCTACTCAGGAGGCTGAAATCTGAGGCTCACAGTTCAAAGCTAGCCTGGGCAGGAAAAGTTCGTGAGATGCTTATCACCAATAAACCACTAGAAAACCAGAAGTGCCGCTGTGGCTCAAGTGGTAGAGCGCTCAGATTGAGCTGAAGAGTCCAGGGACAGCACCCAAACCCAGAGTTCAAGCCCCACAACCACCACCACCAACAACAATAATAATAATACACCTCTGATTCACAAACCTACAGCTATCTTCCCAGGATATCAACCTCTTCTCCATGGTAGACCAAGCAATCAGGCCAACCTGCTGTAAATCAAACTTATAAAAATTCAGACCTCCCTCTCTAGTGACAATCCAGCAACTTCTACTAACAATTGATCAAATACAGCCAAGACTTCCTTCGTGCCTGGCTACTACCCTAATTTTTGTTTCTGATGGCAAACAATCAGAACTAAGCAGACACCCCTCCCTACTCACATAGAGTGCCAACTTCACACAGCATTCTCACCCGCAGCCTCCACTCTACGCACCCCTGCAGTCTTTCCTAGTTTCCCCCTCAAGGTCTCTATTACTCTGCCAAGTCTCTGCCTAAACACAGAAGATGGTGGCCAAAACTCCCATGCAATATATCAGGCTCTAAATAAACAGCCTTTGCCAGTTCTCATCCAACTGCTCTTTACCGCTTTTTTACTTTGTAATCCATACAAGGAGGTGGCTGTTTGGAGGTGTAGGAACAGGGTCAACATTAGGAAGGGTTAATTTGGCCAACTCCTCTGAAGGAGGTGTCTGTAGGTACAGAAAACCAATCTTCTGTAAATGGACCAGCAGAAGTGAGGCTGTGAGCCTATTACAGTTTTGTCTTTGCTAGGCAGGGTGGACTCTGTGCAAGACTTGGTAAGAAAAGACTAGAAGCATAAAGTTGGTCCAAGATGAGGCCTCATCCACCCACTAGGATCAGCTGCCTCCTGAAATGTTCTGCACATTCAAAGGGGAGTCTGGTAGCATTTTTCACAATCGGAGGCCTGCAGTACAGCATTCCTGAATTCAGTCAAAGACAAGCATTGTTCTCCCTGAATCCTCACATTCTGTGCTACACTCAAGCTGAAACTGGAGACAAAAGAATCCATGGTAACTGGCTGAGAGGATTTTATTTTATTTAGACAGATGTTTTCCTTTGGTTATGAAACAACTGTGCACACTCACACGCACACTCGCCCGTGCGCCAGTACTAGGGCTTGAATTCAGGGCCTGGCCATTCTCCCTTAGCCTTTTCTCTCAAAGCTGGAGCTCCTTCACTTAAGCCATATCTACATTTCCAGCTTTTTTGGTGGTTAATTGGAGGTAAGAGTCTCATGGACTTTTCTACCTGGACCGGCTTTGAACCTTGAGCCTGACATTTCACCCTCCTGAGTAGCAAGGATAACAAGCGTGAGCCACCAGCACTTGGCTGAAATAAGATTTTTACACATATTCTTAACTAGATTGCCATTTTCCATGAGAAAACCTGGATATAAGGTAGATGGCCCTTAAAAGTCTTTGGCTTGTTTGTTAAAAATAACTCAGCATTTGATTTCTCTTGCATAAACTTATTGAAAGGCTGCCTGGCCTTGTCCACATGTGAATCAGTTCTGCTTCACTTGGCTGGGCTCTTTGTCATGATTATACCTAGTTATTATAATTAGAACTACTTAAGAATTCAAGCAAGCCTGGTACCCATGGCTCACACCTATAATCCTAGCTACTCAGGAAGCTGAGATCTGAAGATCATAATTCCAAGTGAGCCTGGGCAGGAAACTTGTGAGACTCTTATCTCAGTTAACCAATTAAAAGCCAGAAGTGCAGCTGTGGCTCAAGTGGTAGCACAGCAGCATTGAATGAAAAAACTAAAGGATAGCACCAGGCCCTCAGTTCAAGCCTCAGTACCAGGAAAAAGGAAGGAAGGAAGGAAGGAAGGAAGGAAGGAAGGAAGGAAGGAAGGAAGGAAGGAAGGAAGGAAGGAAAAGAAAGAGTATAATTCAAGCAAGTAGAATGTAATCCCAAATATTTTACCAAGTGGAATATGCACAGTTATGTTTATAAATGCTGGTAAGGTGGGAGGGGGCACAGGAATGGAGAGACAAAGGGTGAACAAATGCAGCAGTAGTGCTCACTAGACACTATGTTGAAAATGAACTATGCAACTCATGGGTGAGGACAAGAGAGGAAAATTGGGAGAGCGCAAGAGAAAGGGGGTGACATTGTCCAAAGAGAAATGTACTCTTTACCTGACTTATGTAACTGTAGCCCCTGTGAACATCACTTTTATAATGACAATTTTTTAAAAATGCCCTGCCACTACTTTCTCTCTCATGAGTGTCATGCTAGGCAAGAGATAAATCTTACCACAGGTGAATCATCTACTCTGTGGGGCTGATCTCACCTCGGAGCCTTTTTTACTCCTATTTTTAAAATAATAAAATAAACTTTACCTTGAACTATTTTGGTTCTTCTCAAACCCTCAATAAGCTCTTCTAGCTTCTGGATGAAAATTTAGAGTAATGCACTTCTAGGATGGGACATAACTGAAAGGAGGGAAATGGAAGGACTCATATAAAAAGTCCAGGGAATTCAGGTGCTGGTGGTGACTCATGAGGCTGAGCTCTGAGGATCACAGTTCAAAGCCAGCTTGGGGAAGCAAAGTCCATGAGACTCCCAGCTCCAATTAACCACCCAAAAGCTGGAAGGAGAACTTTGCTAAAGTGGTAGAACACTAGCCTTAAGCAAAAACGCTATACAAGAGAGCAAGGCCCTGAATTCAAGCGCACACGCACACGCGCACACGCACACGCGCGCGCACACGCACACGCGCGCGCACACACACACACACACACACACACACAGAAAACAGGCACCAGACTGCGCTGAGAGCCACTAAGTGGTCAGATAGCTGTAGGTCTATCCACTGTCTGACTATAGTCAGGTGCTACCACTAAAAATGTAAGCTACCCCACCTTCCTGAGTGTCAGTTTCCCATCTGTAAAGATAGACATCTAGGTAAACATGAGCAGGAATGAAGAAATGCCTCAAAATTCTCCTTTTGCAGATGCTGAATCACAAAGCCAGGAATAATGAGTGAAGGCAATCATGATATTCAATGCACAGGTGTGAAAATGGAACCCAGTGACTTTAGGGAATGGGCAGAGTTGAGAGAGATGGGGGGAAATGATGGAAGGGGTGACATCGATCAAGATGCACTGTGCTCACAAACTGACACGTTGACTTGAAACCCTTTCGTAAAACGACATAAGGATTTAAAAAATAAAAACAAACAACCCTAGGCATTCACACACAGTGAGACCAAAGGAGGATGTTCTTAGGAGAGGATCACAAAGGCACAATGCCTGTGTGCATCTGAGCATATAAAATAGCATTTATTGAAATGAACTCCAGGAAATGCAAACAAGAGGGTTTTTTCCCCTTTGTTACTGTTTCTGTTTTCTTTTCTTTTTCTTTTATTTGTTCATTTGTCTGTCTTTGAAGGGTAAGGAGAGGTATAGACATGGAGAGACAATGGGTCAACAAAAGCAGCAGTGGTACTCACTGGAAACTATGTTGAAAATGAACTATGCAACTCGTGGGTGGGGACAGGAAGGGGAAAATTGGGAGAGCGCAAGAGAGAAGGGGGTAACATTGTCCAAAAAGAAATGTATACTTTACCTGACTTATGCAATTATACCCCTCTGTATCTCGCCTTCATAATGGCAATTTTTAAAAGATAAAAATAAATAAAATTGAAAAACACGTATAAGAAAAATATCTAAATATGTGTGTATAAATAATAAGATATACATTCTATATGTAAAATATGTACATGAATAATAAAACCACAGGCAGCCCACACCCTAGACCTGTGATGAAGATAGTTCCGACATATTCCCGTAGCTACCCCATGTCAGCATAAAGGCCACACATGCTGAGAAGCACCATCACCACGTGACCTGTGAAGACCAAGCAGTGTCAAGTGCGTGGGGGCCTGCTCCCACTTGCTCAGAAGCCCAGGTCTACAAAGTCCCACAATTAAGGAAGGCCGACGCACAAGGGAAGCACACTAATTTGAAAGACTCCTGCAAAAGGGGGAAAGTATCAAGAAACCCAAACCATTCTTTGAAGGGCCCCTCTACTTCTTTTCTGCTATACAAAAAGCCTCTGGGTAGAAACTGGGGTGGGGGGATAGTATTTGGATTGATCTTTAAGCTCTTTAGAGGCTAGCACACGTGAATAAGACCTCCCAGGGTGTTGTGTCAAATGCTTTTTGCACTAATGTGGGGGTGGGGTGCAGCCGGGGGCCCCAGGAACTCTGAGATCCCCTTAATACTCACCATTATTGATCAAGAGGCAGGAGGCTGGCTAATGCAATCTCTGCCCCTCTTCTTCTATTTCCTTTGCAAGGCTAAATCACTTTATTACCTTCCTTGGTTCCATCTAGGAGATTGCACTGAAAGCCTAAGACAAAACTGCTCTGAGATAATATTCTTCCACGTTCCCTCCTGAAGTTTTATTACCCGATCAATGGAGATAGTGTAACCCTCCTGCCCCACCGTGGCCCTCCACAGTATAAAAGGAATGTGTCTCTGGGTGTCTCCTCCTGGGTTTTCTTGTATTCAGAACTCCAACCCCTTGTAATTGGTCAGCTCCCATAAAACTACAATCTTTTTGTTTTTGGTGCCAGTCTGGGGGGCTTGAACTCAGCTTTGAACTACAAAAGTCTTCAAAGCCAGGACTCTATCACTTGAGCCACAGCTCCTTGCCTGCCATTTTGGTGGTTAATTAGATAAGAGTCTCAAGGACCTTTCTGCCCCTACTCACTTGGAACCAAGATCCTCAGATCTCAGCTTCCTGAGTAGCTAGGATTACAGGTGTGAGCCACCAGTGCTTGGAAAAACCAGTCTACATGTTTATCCAGATCTTATTCTGCTTAACATCTCCATTTACTCACAGACACCTACTTGCTTGGTATTATTTCTTCTGCTTTCTTTTCTGCTGCTACCTTGAATTGTCAGAAAGATAACACTCTGGAGCCTTGCTCACAACCCACCTCTCAATGCAGCCCAGATTTCCTGGATCTCCAGCTGGCTACAAACACACTTCTACCTTCTCATCATCTTCTTTCTTCTAATCATTTTCTGAGGAACCTACTGACAATGATATATCATCCAAACTAAACCAAATCTTGTTCATCTGTGAACCAGGGTCTGAGAAAATGTATTCCCTTCCTTCCCTGTCAAGCCTAAATATTGTAAATAATGAAAAGAAAAAGAAAGAAACAAGAGATTTTACCTGGGGTGAGAAGTGATTATTTTAATCTACTTATCTAAGTATCTCAGGAATAGTGTTGGCCAGGTATACAACTGGCAAGGACCTAATATCCAGTATTTACAAGAAGCTCAAGAAACAAACCGCCCCCCCCCAAATCAATAATTAATTAATGGGCAGAGGAGTAAATAGAGATTTTTCAGAAGACAGGCCAATGAACACATGAGGAAATGCTGATCATCCCTGGCCATAAAGGAAATGCAGACCAAAACAACTCTGAGATTCCATCTCATCCCAGTAAGATTGACCAGCCTGGCAAATTTGAACAATCACAATGCTGGTGTTGATGTGGAGAGAAAGGAACCCTATTACACTGTTGGTGGGAATGTAAACTATTGTAAATTATGTAAACACTCTGGAAGACAGTTTGGAGATTCCTCAAAACACTAAACATTAGCACTACCCTACAATCCAGCCATATCACTCTTGGGCATCTACCCAGAACATTACAAGTTGGAATACAGCAAAGACATCTCCACATTCATGTTCGTTGCTATACCATTCATCATAGCCAAGTAATAGAAACAGCTCAGGTACCCTACAATAGCTGATTGGATAAGAAAAATATGGTACATATATACAATGAAATTTTGCTCATCTATTAGAAAGAATACTATGTCATTTACAGATAAATGGATGCATCTAGAAAGAGTTAAGTGAAGTCAGGCTCAGAGAGAAAAGTTAAACATGTTTTCTCTCATAAGTGGAGGTTAGATCTCAGTTATAAACGTATGAAAACATATAGAGTCATGTGCATATATACACAAATGGACTAAAGTATGGTGTACTCAGAGGAGGATTCTGCTAGTATAATGCTTTTAAACAACAAACAGTTTAACAAAACGAATACCAGAAAGCTGGAATATATTTTGTTAGGAGGGGAGGTTAAAGGAAGAGAGATGAATGGAGAAAGCAAGGGTGGGTGAACATCCTTATAATATTCAATGTATATATGTGAAAATGGAGGCAGGTAACTTGAGGGGAAGGGTGAGGTTGGGAGAGATTGGGGAGAACATGGGAAGGGGTGACATAATCAACACGCACTGTATTTATAAGTTGATGTGTTCAATTGAAACTCTTTTGTATAACTACTTCAAAGATTTTAAAAAGAGAATATAGTCGGCTTACACAAAAATGCATCTGTTTTAATTATAGTCGATGAGTACATTTAGGGTATAATCGACAGAGGGAACTATTTGGATAGAAGCCAGTCCTACCAGTTATTTTGCTTGGGTTCAAGAAGCTAGGCCTGGGGCATGGGGACATAAAGAAGATTTAGATATAAAGGATTAACTCAAGAATTGCAGTTTGACGCCAGACTGGGCAGGAAAGTCTGTGACAGTCTTATCTTCAATTAAACACTAAAAAGTTGGAAGTGGAGCTGTCCTCAAGTGGTAGGGCATCAGCCTACCACGTGAAAAAGCCAAGAAACAGCACCCAGGCCATGAGTTCAAGCCCCAGAAGAGAGAGAGAGAGAAAGAGAGAGACACACACACACACACATACACTCTCTCTCTCTCTCCGAAGCCAGGCATGTGGCTCACTCCTGCAATCCTATTTACTCATGAGGCTGAGATCTGAGAATCATGGTTCAAAGCCAGGAAAGCCCATGAGACTTTTCTCTAATTACCTTCCCAAAGGCTGGAAGAAAGTATATAGCTTATATAGAAGAAAGCCTATATAGGAAGACATTAAGTGAACTAATATGGGAATTCTAGGTAGAGGAAATGGGAGATAAAGAGGAAAGACAATGAAAATTTAATTTTTAAAATAGCTGAAATATGATCCCAATAGCTGAAATAACAGCTGAAACTTTTCCAAGTCTTCAAAGACATCTAGACGTTTAGATACAAAGAGTTCAAAGGAATCCAACTAGATTTGATCAAAGAAAGACCTTTACTAGGACACATTACAGCTAAAATGTACAAAGTACAAGATAGAGAGAACATTCTAAAAGCAGTAAATAAAAAGTCACCTCACATACACACAAAGGAATGTCCATTAGACACATCATTATTTCTCAACAGAAAACTTAACAGGTCAGCAGAGGATGAGATAAAAGTTCTTAAGTGAAACAAAAATAAGTAGAAAAATATTGCCCACTAAGAATACTATACCCACCAACTGAATCCTTTAGAAATAAAAAAATAGTTTTTCCCAGATAAGCAGAAATGGAAGGAATTCATCACTACCAGACCAGTCTTACAAGAAATCTGTGTGTGTGTGTGTGTGTGTGTGTGAGAGAGAGAGAGAGAGAGAGAGAGAATGAGAGAGAGAGAGAATGAGAGAGAGAGAGAATGAGAGAGAGAGAGAGAGAGTGACCTGGAGCTTAAACTCTGGTCTTGGGTACTGTCCTTGAGTTTTTTTTGCTCAAGGCTATTATTCTACCACTTGAGCCACAGGTCCACTTCTGGCTTTTCTGGTGGTTAATTGAAGATAAAAATCTCATTGACTTTCCTGCCTCAGCTGGCTTTGAACCGCTATCCTTAGAGCTCAGCCTCCTGAGCTCACAGTTGTGAACCACTGACACTGGGGCTTACAAGAAATCTTTAGGGGAGTTCTACACCAGAAGCAGAAGGATGATAGCCACTGTCATGAATACACACAAAGGAATAAAAGTCACTAGAAGAACAGATACACAAAAGAGAAAGGAGAATCAAACCTTGTGACTGAAAAATACCAAAGACAAATAACAAGAAGCAGAAAAGAGTAATACATAAAACAAATAGAACACCATTAACAAAGTGAGAGCAGGATGTTCACCAAAAGACATAGTCTAGGTAAATTTAAAAAGCAAAACAAGCTGGGGGCTGGTAGCTCGTGCCTGTAATCCTAAACTCTTCAGGAGGCTGAGATCTGAGGATTGTACTTGGAAGCCAGATTGGGCAGGAAAATCTGTGAGACTCTTCTTTCCAACTAAGCACCAAAAAATCCAGAAGTAGAACTGTGGCTGAAATGGTTTATCTATCCTTGAGCAAAAAGTTTAGGGTCAGCACCCACGCCCTGAGTTCAAGCCCCAGAATCAGTGTGCATATGCACACAACACACACATACCACACACACACTCCTTACACACACACCATGAGAGCTAACTATAGGTTTCTTAAGAAACTCACTTCATTTGCAAAGATACAGAGAACAAGGCTAGAAAAGGTGTATCATGCAAATGAAAATCAAAGCAAGCAGGAGAAGCTATACTCACATCAATTAAAGCAGGCTTTAAATCAGAAACAACAAGAGTACAATATCCAGGTGGGCAGCATTTTGCCTCTACCTTAGCGTTTGGAAAGCTGAGGTAAGATTATAAATTTGAGGCCTTACAAAACTGAGACCTATAAGAGAGATAGGGAGAGACAGACAGACAAAAACAGAGGAAAGAGAGGGAGGAGAGAGAGAGAAGAAAGGAGAGAGAAGAAAGGGAAGAGAGGAGAGAATTATATGTTGATCAATTCAACAAGATGTAACAATTATAAACATATATATACCAAAAACTAGACCACATAAATAGAGCAAAAATTATTAGCTCTAAAAGGAGAGATAGAGTTCCAGAGATAGAGGGATGGAGTTCAGCACAATTATAGTTTGGAACTTTATACCCCACTTTCCTCAATGGATAAATCTTTTCTGAAGAAAAAAAAATCAATCAAGAAACATCTGAGTTGAACGGGACTGCACAGCAAATGGACAGAACAGAACGGAAATTCCTCTCACCAGCACCAGAATCATTAGAGCACAAATCAAATATGGGTATTTATTTTTTTGGTTGGTCATGGGGCTTGAACTCTGGGCCTGGGTGCTGTCCCTCAGCTCTCCAGCTCAAGGTGAGCACTCTACCACTTAAGCAACAGCACCACTACCAGTTTTCTGGTGATTTATTGGAGATAAAGGTCTCACGGACTTTCCTACCTGGGCTGGCTTTGAACTGTGATCCTCAGATCTCAGCCTCTTAAGTAGCTAGCATTAAATGTATGAGCCACCGGTGCCCTGCCAAATAACTTTTTGTCATTGTTGTTGGTTGTGAGGTTGAACTCAGGGCCTGGGCCCTGTTCCTGAGCTTTTTTATTCAAGGATAGCACTCTACCACTTGAGCCACAGCACCACTTCTGGTTTTTTGGTGGCTTACTGGAGATAGGAGTCTCATGGACTTTCCTGCCTGGTCTGGCTTTGAACCACAATCCTCAGATCTCAGCCTCCCGAGTAGCTAGGATTACAGGTGTGAGCCACTGGCACCCATGCTAGAAAAGATTTTTAAAAGTTTTTTTTTAACACATTGGGAAAACTTGAGCTATTAAGAATCAAGAAAAAGAAATAGCAAATAAGATCAGAGACCAAAAAGGAGCCATCACAAACAACACAAAGGATCATGAGCAGCTACTATGAACAATTACATGCTAGCACATTAGGATACCTAGAAGGAAGAGATAAATTCCTGAACACAAACTATCAAATTTAAATTTAAAACCAACTACAGAATACTGACACACAATGATGAGTTCAAGGCAGTAATCAGGAGATCCTGTAAAAAAAAGAGTCAAAGACTCAAATCTATAAAAGGCCTAAATAAAGAACTAGTTCTGGAAATGGTGCTGTGGCTCAATTGGTAGAGCACTCGCCTTGAGCTGAAGAGCTGAGGGACAGCACCCAGGCCCAGAGTTCAAGCCCCATGACCAACCAAAAACAAAAACAAAAAACAAGAACTAGTTCTGGGCTGGGTACCAGTAGCTAATGCCTGTAATCCTTACTACTCAGGAGACTGAAATCTGAGGACTGAAGTTTGAAGCTATACCAGTCAAGAGACTTCATGAGACTCCTATCTCCAATTAACCAGCAAAAGGCTAGAAATGGAGCTATAGCTCAAGTGGTAAAATACCAGCCTTGAGCAAAAGACTAAGCAAGAGCTCAAGGCCATGAGTTCAACACGAGTATCAACATACACACAAAAATCTTAAACAATCCCGAAAAAAACTTTAAAGGGAAGAAATTCCTCCAAACTCTATGAGGCCAGTATTACCCTGACTCCAAAGTGAGATACTAGAACAATCTCTGATTGATATAAATGTAAATATTCTCAGCAAAACACAAGGAAATCAAATTTAACAGTACATCAAAAGTCACCATCATATCAAGTAGGACTCATCCTACTTGAATTTAAGGATGTTCAACATGCATGAGTCATTCTATTGATAATCATTCTATTGATGAAATCTATCAATGGAATGGACAAAAACCATACCATTTCTCAAGAGATGCAGAAAAAGCACTTAAGGTTCAACACTTTCTCATGATTAAAAACCATCAACAAGCTGGGCAATGGTGGCTCATACCTGTAATCCTAGCTACTCAGGAGGCTGAGATCTGATGATCTTGGTTCAAAGCCAGCCCGGGCAGCAAAGTCTATGAAACTCTTATCTCCAATAAACGACTAGAAAATGGGAAGTGGCGCTGTAGCTCAAGTGGTAGAGCGCTCGCCTTGAGCTGAAGAGCTGAGGGACAGTGCTCAGCCCAGAGTTCAAGTCCCATGACTGACAAAAAAAAAAATCAACAAGTTGGGTGCCGGTGGCTCACACTTATAATCCTAGCTACTCAGGAGGCTGAGATATGAGGATCTTCATTCAATCCCAGCCCAGGCAGGAAAGTACATGAGACTCTTATCTCCAGATAACCACCAGAAAACTGGAAGTGGCTCTGTGGCTCAAGTGGTAGAGTGCTGGCCTTGAGCTGAAGAGCTGAGGGGCAATACCCAGGCCCAGAGTTCAAGCCCCATGACAAAAGACAAAACAAAACACCATCAACAAATTAGATATAGGAATAACAAACCTCAAAATGTTCAAAATTATACGTGAAACACAATTAAAGGTTAAAGTATTTCCTCGAAGAAATTAATGTAAGGATGCCACTTACAACTATTATTTAATTTAGGATTGGAGTTTTAGCAAGAAAAATAAAGAGCCAAAGTGGAAAGAATTTATTCCTGTTTTCAGAGTCTATCTATCTATCTATCTATCTATCTATCTATCTATCTATCTATCTATCTATCTATCTATCTATCTATCTATCTACCTACCTACCTATCTATCTATCTACCTATCTATCTATCTATCTACCTATCTATCTCATCTGTGTGTATAGCTGAATCTTCCATCAAAACTGTGCTAGAACTGACAAGTGAACTTCATATGTTGATAATCGTCTATTGAACATTAACAATAGAGTTTCTACCCATGAATAATGCATTTGCTGAAAAAAGAAACAAAAATCTGTGCCCATTCACAAAAGCTTAAAAAATTAGTAAGAAATGTAATAAACAAGGTAAGAGAACTCTATAATAAAAAGTATAAAATGCTGGGCTGGGAAGGTGGCTCAGTGGTAGAGCGCTTGCCTTGCATGCATGAGGCCCTGGGTTCGATTCCTCAGCACCACATAAGCAGAAAAAAAAAGCAGGAAGTGGCGCTGTGGCTCAAGTGGTAGAGCGCTAGTCTTGCGCTGAAGAGCTGAGGGACAGCACACAAGTATGTGGGGAAGATATCCTGTTCTCATGGACTACAAGAATGAATATTGTTAAATGGTCATACTACTCATGGAATGTACAAATTGAATGGAATCTCCTTCAAAATATTCTTGATTTTCTTCATAGAAATAGAAAAAATCCTTTAAACAGTCAGATGGAACTATGTAAGACACAAAATAGAAAAAGTGATACTGAAAGAAGAAAAAAACTTAGAAGACACTCCAATGCTGGACTTTAAAACCTGCTACAATGTTATACATACTAAAACAGCATGTTAACAGCATATAAACGCAAAGACGAATGGATACGATTAGATAAACCAGGAGGTAAGCCATATTCATAGAACTTATTTTTAAGAAAGGCACCAAGAAAATACAAAACAGTCTCATTGGTAAATGGCAAGCTTAAGAAGCAAAAGGACCATACACACACACATACAAAAAAAAAAAAAAAAAACAACTCAAAGTGGATCAAAGACCTAAATGTAAAAAGTAAAATGGACAGTAATACAAGAAATCACAGTGGAGATGCTTTAAGACATTCATGCAGGAAGGGGAAACAAAGGATGAGGCTACAATGCTTGATAAGAAATGTACTCATTATCTTGCCCATGTAATTGTAACCCCTCTGTACAGTATTTTCACAATTAAAAAAAAAAGACACTCATGTAGGCAATGTTTGTTTCTTGTTTTTGTCCCAAAAGTATAGGCAAAAAAATAATAGCCAAATGGGATTGTAGCAAACATGTTCTGCTTAGTAAAAGAAATAAGCCATTGTGCTATAAAATGTACAGAATTTAGGAAAATATTTGCAAACTATTCATTTAGTAAGGGGTTAATATCCAGAAGATATAAGGTGAATACTAAATTTTTTTTCTTTTTTTGGTATTTCTTTTTTTTATTGTGAAAATACTGTACAGAGGGGTTACAATTACATGGGCAAGATAATGAGTACATTTCTTATCAAGCATTGTAGCCTCCTCCTTTGTTTCCCCTTCCCATCCCTTCTAAAATTTTTTTTAAATGAGCAAGCAACCTGAATACTTTTTAAAAGACACACAGATAACTGAACACATGAAAAGTTGCTCAGCCTCAGTCTGTCTCAATCTCACTAGCCGCTGGAAAATACAAATCAAAACCACGAGGAGCAGGTACATACCTGTTATCTTGGTATTTGGGAGGCTACAACATGATCCCAAGTTTGAGGTCAACTTGGGCTACATTGCAAGACCTTGTCTCAAAAACAACAAGGAAAGAAAAGTACAATGAAATGGTTATCATATCACCGTGAGCATGGCTATCATCAAAAAGAAAAATAAAAAAGCAATTGTAACATAGGCTACTCAGGAGGCTGAGATTGAGGTTCAAAGCCAGCCTAGGTAGAAAAAAAAAAAAAACCTTGAGATTCCAATCAGACAACAAATAATCTGGGAAGTATAGCTCAAATGATAGAACATCAGCTGTAAGCAAAAAAAAAAAAGCCAAGACAGAGCACAAGGCCCTGAGTTCAAACTCTGGTATAGCATAAAAGAAGGGAAAGGAGGGAAGAGAAGAAAGAGGGGAAGGAAGGGGGAGGGGAGGGGAGGGAAGAGAGGAAGAAAGAAAGAAAACAATGCTGGTGGTGATATACAGAAAGAGGAACTCTTCAGACACTGCTGGTGAGAATGTAAATTAGTGCAGCCACTATGGAGAATGGTTTAAAAACTAAAAGTAGAATTCGGGTGCTACTGGCTCATAATATAACATAATCCTAGTTACTCTTGAGGCTTAGATCAGAGGATCATGGCTTGAAGCCAACCCAGGCAGAAAAATCAGTTATACTCTAATCTTCAATTAACCCCACAAAAGCTGGAAGTGGAGCTGCACTAGGCCCTGAGTTCAAGCCCTAAAGGACTACAAAACCTAAAATTAGAACTACTCAAATGATCTAACAATCCCACTAGTGGGTATCTCCTAATGAGATGACATCATTATACCAAAGAGATATTTGTATGTCCTTATTTATTGAAGATTATTCACAATAGATGAGACATGGAATCAAACTAGATGCTTATTAGTGAATGAACAGATCAACAAAATGTATCTGTGTGTGCAAGCATACACATACATATACAATATTAATTAGCCATCAAAGAGAATAAAATCCTGGCCTAGCACTGGTGGCTCACACCTGTAATCCTAACTACTCTTGAGGGTAAGATTTGAGGATCATGGTTGGAAGCCAGCCCAGACAGGAAAGTCCGGGAGACTCTTCTCTCTAATTAATCCTGAAGTGGAGCTGTGACTCTCATAGCAGAGTGCTAGCCTTGAGGAAAAGAGCTCAGGGACAGCACCCAGGCCCCTAGTTCAAGCCTCAGTACCAGCACTCAACAAAATAAGTTAAAATCCTGTCATTGGTAACAATGTGGATGAAACTAGAGGATATTTATGCTCAACGAAACAAACCAGAGAGAAGAGACAAAACACCACATGCTCTCTCAGATTTGTGGGCACAGAAGTGTGTTAGAAAAAATGAAGTGGACTAGTAATCCAGTAATAGCTTCCCAAGGGGAGAGGGAAGGACAGAGGAAAGGAGGGACAGAGGGAAAGGGATGGGAGCGACAGAGGGGAGGGGTAGAAGAAGGTAAGTGAAACATAAAACAGGGAAAGAAGGAATTCTGGCTTTCTAGAGCACAGGGAATTAGCTATTGGTTAAAACCACCTATGATCCTGTACAAAATGATTAGAAAAGATCACGAGACTCCCAACACATGAACGATCTCATTATTCTAGCATCACACACAGTAAGACCAAAGGAGGACACTCTTAGGGAGGAACACAGACATGATACCTATGTGCATCTGATCATATAAAATAGTATTTGTCTAAATGAACTCCAGGAAATGAAAACAAGAGGTGTTTTCTTCTTTTGTCTTATTTATCTGTCTTTGGGATGGTAAGGGGAGGCACAGAAATGGAGGAACAAAGGGTGAACAAATGCAGCAGTGGAATTCACTAGACACTATGTGGAACCTGAACTGTGCAACTTGTGGTTGGGGACAGGAGGGAAAAACTGGGAGACAGTGAGGGAAAGAAACTTACTTTTGTTTTTAGTTGGTCATGGGGCTTGAACTCAGGGTCTGGGTGCTGTCCCTGAGCTCTTTTGCTCAAGGTTAGTGCTCTACCAGTTTGAGCTACAGCACCACGTCTGTTAATTGACGGTAAGCGTCTCATGGACTCTTCCCTAGCTGGGTTTCAACAATAATCCTCAGATCTCAGTCTCCGGACTATCTAGGATTACAGGCATGAGCCACCAGCATCCAGCAAGAAATGTATTCTTTACCTGAGTGAGTCACTGTAACCCCACTGTACATCACCTCTATAATAACAATTTTAAAGGTTTCTAAAAATTATCTCATCCAGATTTGATGATTGCACATTGTATTTATGCACCTAGTTATCATAATCAACCTGACAAAAAATTACAAATATATCCCAAAGGAAAAAAAAATACAGAGGAACAGAGGCGTTTCCTGGGTCTAACCTAAGCTTTTTTTTGTGTGTAGTGGGGGGGGGGACTTGAGTGAGCAAGGCTGAGAAGTGGGAACATGTGTTGAAAGCATCCCACCACCTGTAAGCCTGAAAGAGTGCTTTGCAACTGTGGTCCAGCTGTCCCTGGAAGGTTCTGAGACCATTTCAGGAAGGCCCGAAAGACAAAACAATTTCACACTGATGCAAGGATGTCATTTGCCTATCGCCTTCGTTCCCAGACTTCCATGGAGTGGGGACAGCCCCAGACTGGAGCAGGAGCAGCTAAGAACATCTATTTTCTATTCAGCCAGATATTGGGAATACAAAACAGAGCCGGGCATCAGTAGCCCACACCTATAATCCCAGATATTCAGGAGGCGGAGATCTGAGGATCATGGTTTGAAGTCAGCCCAGACAGGAAAGTTCATGAGATTCTTTTCTCCAATTAACCAGTAAAAAGCTGGAATTGGAGCTATGACTCAAGTGAGAGAGTGTCAATATTTAGTGAAAAAGCTAAGCCAAGAGGCCCCCCAGTTTAAGCTCCAGTACCAGTGTCTATCTATCTGTCTATCTATCTATCTATCTGGACTTGCATATACACATATATACATACATATAGCTGGGTGTCAGTGGCTCATGTCTTCAATCTTAGCTACAGAGGGGGCAAAGAACTAGAGGATCAAAGTTCAAAGCCAGCCTGGGCAGAAAAATCTCAAGACTCCCTCTCCAATTAACCAGCAAAAAGCTGAGTGGGGGGCCAAGGTTCAGGTGGTAGAGTGCCAACCAAGCAAGAAAGACCAGCAAACATGAAGCGCTATATTACGCATACATATATATGTGTGATATGTACATGATTTATATATGTGCATAGTTTATAGGATATAGATGTTGCTTATGTATGTATAATTTATATGTGTGGTATGATTATATACATATATGATTATGTATTTTTGGATCTTTTATTATCTTTTAGTTGTACAAAGGAGTTGCCATTCAACCAAGTTTATGAATACAGTGCCTCTTGATCAATGTCACTCCTTCCAACATTCTCACTCACTCCTGACTGGTTGCATCCCTTACCTTTCTTAATTTTAGGTTATGTATTAAATTTTTGGCCACTTAATAAAACAGTTTATGTATTTAAAGCTTCTTGATCTGTGCCAGCCCTTCAACATCTTCACCCATCCCTTCCCTTATTTTTTTTCAGTGCTGTGATCTATACAGTGAATTCTTGCCAGCATTCTTCTCCCTTTCCCTGTTCATTCTTCTACCCCTCTCCTTGCCCCACTTCCGAGTACACATTTCCTCTGTTGGGCTTTGACTTAGTCTTTCTAAAGAATTCTATGTCATTCATGCTCTCCATACAGTCTATAATACTTCAGTTAATTCATTCATAATACCTTGCTAACCACCCAGTGTGTTTAATTACCAATTTATAGACACCGTCTGACTACTCCATGGATTCACTAAAAATTTACACGAACAGCACTATCTACAGGGCATCCTGATCCATGAAAAAAAATGAACCCTTTTATTCAAGGTACCCTTAGTCACTTTTGTCCATCACTTGGAGCCAAACATCCTCTTCACAAATATTAACACTGTACAACGTGGTAAAGATGACTAGAGTGGGAAGGATATTTTTAATCCGAGGAAGGGGAAATCTGATTTAAAGCATTTCAAAGAACTTTCTAAATGATTAAAAAATTAGAGAAAAATGTCAGCCTAGAATTCAGGAAATAGGTCCTCTGTGGCTTTGAGGAATACCACACACCTTAATCTCTCCCAAATGTTGCAGGAAGCTGGTACAGGAAATGCCCTGTCTGGTGTGTGCTGTATGACATGACATCTCTGGGGGAAGAGGCAGTTGTGGTGGCTGGGAACCATGGGATGGGGGATTAACAGGGGCAATATCAGAGATGATGGGGGGCAGGTAGGGAGAGAGACTGCCTGCCCATGGTGAGAAAAAACATTATCTGTTGTCACCATCAAGGTGAGGGAACATGGTAACCAGATCCTCAGAGACACTGGCTTAGCCCTGACTATTTGAGCCACACCCCCATTTCTGGTTTTTTTGCTAGTTAATTGAAAGATAAGTATCTCAGACTTTCTTGCCCTGGACTGGGTATGAACCTTGATCCTCAGATCTCAGCCTCCTGAGTAGCTAGGATTAGACATGAGACAACAGTACCTAACCCAGAATTACTTTTTTATTTTTTACTGGTCCTGGGGCTTGAACCCAGGGCCTTGGTGCTGTCCCTGAGTCTCTTTGTGCTCAAGGCTAGAACTCTAGTACTTAAGCCACAGTATCACTTCTGACTTTTTCCAAGTGGACCATTTATTGGAGATAAGCATCTCATTCTCACAGATTTTTCTACCCAGGGCTGGCTTCAAACAACGATCCTCAGTTCTCAGAAGCTAGGATGACTGGTGTGAGCCATTACATCCCCTCTCCCCTCCCTGCCCCTGCAGTCCAGAGTTACTTTTGCTTTTGCTAATTCCTTTATCTCCTTCATAATTTTGCTCAAACCCCATCATCGCATTGATGCTTACTTGGGCCACGTGGAACAGTGCTAGCCCATACCTCCTCACGATTCCTAACCGCATCCTTATTTCTTTCATGTTCTCCTTTTAATGTCCTCTAGGTTCATTTATTATGTCCATTATCTATTTCTTCCTCACCTAGGTAGTCCTTGAGAGCAAGGGGCTTGGGGCTTTTATTTTATTGACCATCTCCAAACCATGTGGCACAATGGTCTGGCACTTCCTAGGCACTGTCCAAGAGTTTGGTGAACAGATGGATAGTTGAAGGTAACAAATAAATGCTAAAGAAGTTGAGCACACATTGAAATATAAATAACAACACAGCTCTTAGGCCCTGAGTTCAAGACCCAGCAGTGGTATAAAAAAAAAAAAAGTTCTGTCTTCACCCTGTTTGTTTGTTGCCGGTTATGGGGCCTGAACTCTGGGCCTGGGCGCTGTCCCTCAGCTCTTCAGCTCAAGGTTAGTGCTCTACCACTTGAGCCACAGTGCCACTTCCAGTTTTTTTCTGCTTATGTGGTGCTGAGGAATCAAACCCAGGGCCTCATGCATGCAAGGCAAGCACTCTACCACTGAGCCACCTTCCCAGCCCCTTTGGTTGCTTTTTTTAAACTGTCCTCTCAGGACAAAAGCTATTTGATTGGCTGGCAGAGCAGACATCATTCTGAATTTTGAAACTCCTGAGTGTCAAAATCTTCAGCCTGGCCTTACCTTCTTTCGTTTAATTTACTTAGTTGCTCAAAAGCAGGCGAGAAGGAGCTGTATTTGTGTGGGTTTATTTTAGAGTATAATGAGCGATTCAAATGATCGCACATCACACATTCAAATGTTGTTGAATGTGCAATCATTTAAATGAACACAGGTGCTGCGCGTGTGGGAAAAACCACCCTCGGTGCCTCGTGCGGAAAGAAGAGCATGTACTTGGCTCTACCAACCTCCTATCTTAATTTCTTTTTAATTCCCTTCATGTTGAAACACACTGGGTTGTTTTTTTTTACCCAATAAAACATGCTGAATTTTGGATTCTGTAAAATTGATATTTGCCCTCAACAGGCAGCCTGAAGCCACTGCTAACACACACACAAAATATCAAGCTTACAAAGGCCAAGTGGAATTTTAACTTGGAGCTGAGGGGAGGGGGGTATTTTTAGTGCCAGTCCTGGGGCTTGAACTTAGGACCTTGATACTGTTCCTTAGCTTTTTTTTTTTTTTTTTGCTGAAAGGCTAGTGCTCTACTAGAGACACAGCTCCACTTCTAGCCTTTTTGCTGGTTAGTTGGAGATAAGAGTCTCCAAGACTTTCTGCTCCAACTGGCTTTGAACCAGGATCCTTAGATCTCAGCTTCTAAGAAGATAGAATTACAGGCATGCGACACCATCACACAGTCAAAGCTGGACTGTTTTAAATGATCATTTCCAGCAAGATACGAAATCATGGAAACAAGAAAAATTAAATGATCTCCTGTGATAACACCCATGTGAATGACAGCATAGGACATTCTTTGCCACTGTGTGTGTTTGTGTGTGTGTGTGTGTGTGTGTGTGTGTGAGTCCTGGGGCTTGAACTCGGGGTCTGAGCACTGTCCCTGAGCATTTTTGCACAAGGCTACTGTTCTACCACTTTAACCACAGCTCCACTTCTGGATTTTTGATAAATGGAGGGAAGAGTCTACAGATTTTCCTGCCTGAGCTGCCTTCGAACCTTGATCCTCCTATTTCAAGCTTCCTGAGGATTGTAGGTGTGAGCCACCAGTGCCTGGCTTCCTGAGCTTTCCATATGTGCACAGCACTAAAATCTGACAGAGGCCGAGACCAGGGAAGGAAGGCCCTCTACCACCTGAGCTATACCAAGCACGGCTAGTCAGAAGTCCTTGTTCATTTGTGCTACCAATATCACAGAAGTCCACCACTGAGCTCTGGTTGCACCTGACTTGTTGGCTCAGCAGAGAGAGCAGCACAAAGTGCTGTGTGGACTACCTCATCTCATCAAACTCCCCTGAAGGACCTGTGAAGCAGCATTATATCCTGGCTGTTTTTCTGCAAACTCAATCAGGAGCCTAGAATCTACATTTTTGGCACTGCTGGGCATCAAACCCAGGGACTTGCTCATGCTAGGTAAGCATGCTACCACTATGCTACACCCCACACCTAAATATCTATATTTTTTTCCTTTTTCCCCCCTTTTTGTGCCAATCCTGAGGCATGACCTTAGAGCCTGGACACTGTCCCTGAGCTTTTGTCCTCAAGGCTGACAACTCTACTACTTGAGCTATAGCTCTACTTCTGATTTTATTGGTTGAGTCTCAGGGATTTTTTTTTTTCCTGCTCAGGCTGGCTTTGAACTGTGATTCTCAGATCTCAGCCTCCTGAGTAGCTAGGATTACAGGCATGAGACACTAGCACTCAGCAAGTATTTACATTTTTGATAACCTGTGGTCTCTAATGTTTAAGCCTCACTGAGATTAAACTATATTAAATACCTGTCACAAAGGATTTAACCCCTCATTATGCCATCTCTTTTTATATATGTGTAAGTATACATACACATACATGTAGCATGTGTGTATGTATGCTGCTGTGAGCCTTGGGACCACCTGCTCACAGGCGAGATTGTTTCCTAAGGGCCCAGCTGGTACTCTCTGTTTTGGTAATGCTGGCAATGTCTCTGGATATTGGGGTGTCACCTGCAAATAAGAAAGGAACTCAGCAAGGCTAGATTCTATTTCTGCAGAAGGGGGCACGCTACTGACAGGAAGCAAGCATGCCAGGGCGGGCATCCTGCCCAGCTTTTATTCTCTAATGCATTCCTGCCTTTCCTTTGGACTGCTTAGAACTTAGGTTCACCTTCTTGTCTGGTGGGTGATTGGGAAGGGGTTAAAAGTTTATCTGAGCAATCCATCCAAAACCAGGACACCTGACCAAAGCAGGAACTTGTCAGAAAAACAATTCTTACTCAGCTGAGGCTCTACCACTTGAGCTACACCTCCAGCTTCTAGAAAAACAATTCTTATAACCAAATATAATCAACACCAACAGCTTCTTACATGACAGCTACCCCTAAAATGGCGATGCTTATGTCAAGCCACTACCATGACAGCAAAGAGTCTAACTCTAACATTAATGCTGTTGCTCAGCGTCAATGCAAGCAGGTGCTTCTCTTGAAGAGGCCAGCTGAGATGTTTTGGAGACTGAGTGGATGGAGGGGAAGCAAGGAGAATCATGCCATGGTGGGGAGCAGAAAAGTACAGCAGATGCTTTGGCAAGGCAGAGGTTAAATATAATGTAGAAATAAAACACACTGTAGAGAAGCAGAGGAAAAACAAATTCTAAGTATGGGTAAGAGACACAGGTGCAGAGAGCAGGAACTGCTTCTCGAACCTTCAGGAATTTACCACCCCATGCTCTCGTTTATGTCCGACACGTAAGATTTTCCTTACTTAAGCTGGAATGCTTTACATTCTGCTCTGTGCCACCAAATAGCACCCGAACTCAATGGGAATTCTTTCCATTGTTCAGAATAAAACAAAGGAGTCCCTAGTTTACTACTAAGGCCTTTCTGGAAAAACTGGTTTAAAAACAAACAGAGGGGGAAAGGATGAGCAAATGCAGCCATTGTATTCAATGTCTATCATATAAAATATGAACTATGTAACTTGAGAGTGGGGATGGGAAGGGAGGGGGACAATGAAGGAAGGAGTAACATTGACCAGCAAGCATTGTACTCATAGCCTGACCTGTGGAATTGGAACTCCTTTCCACAGATACTTCAAAGCTGAAGAATTACAACAGAAAAACAAGTCCTGAGCTACTGGGAAGATTAAAAAAAAAAACAACTCACAAAATGGAACTGTCAAATACCTGAACTGTCTTCTAGCCAGAGAACTTGTCCAATCATGCTGCCTCTCTCTTCTTTTTGGAGAAAATTGAGGAGACAAATTGGCAGGAAAGAAACACAAGTACTTTCCGGGTCGTGCATCTATTCCTAACGGCAACACACACGCGCACATCTTTACAGAGCTGAGATTCACTAAAAACAAACAAACCCCAAACCTTGGTTTTAAAGATAACAAACAAAAGGGAAAGGAAACGAGGCCCAGTGCTAAGAGCAGCGAACTCCTGGTAGACTTGTTTCTGAAGCGTTGAGAGTCCTGTGTCACTTACCCAGCTCTTGGGGCAATGTACCTGTCTCCCCTCTGGAGACCTTCCAGCCATGCGGATGAAAGTTTCCAGTCCCTGAGCTTTTATGCTCAAGGCTGGCGCTCTACCACTTGAACTACACCTCCACTTCTGGCTTTTATTGGACATAAAGTCTCACAGACTTTCCTGCCTGGGCTGGCTTTGAACTGAGATCCTCAGACCTCAGCCTCTTGAATAGCTAGGATTACAGGTGTGAGTCACCAACATCCAGCTAAGAGATGACTTTCTGCGAAATCCCTCCCCTTTGGTTTCTCCCTCTCATATTCCTCCTTCTTCTCCCCTAACAGCTGTTCCAAGGGAGGGTGGGGGAAGGAGCCTGGAGCTACAAGGGGATCTCAGGCTAGTCTGAGTCAGAAACAGCTGCGCCAGGTTTTCAGCTGCAATTCATTTTCCAGATAAATTCTAATAAACCTCCAAAAAATGTGTTTGAAATTAAAATGCGGATAGCGTCGTCAACCACGGCAGTACAAGCCACCATAAATCCCAAGTGCAGATAGGTTTGGTTGGTAATAATGAAGTACAATATACATTTAATTAGTGTGAGATTTAGGAAATGGGCAATGTCATAAAACAATATTCTAATTAGGGTGGGAGGGATTCGTGTTTGAATATGATTTGTGCACAGCCTTCAAAGGAGTTCTTACAAAAGACATTGGAATCTACCAGTGGGTTTTTTTTTTCACTAAGCAAATAAACAAAAGAAGAAACTCAAAACAGAAGAGACCACATCTTTGTGCCCTTGAGTATTAGTTCCAAGGACTATGCTAGATTAAACACAAATGCTTGGTGGTTGGTCATGTGGAGAGGTTGGCTCAGGGGGTGGAAGGTTGGGGGTGGGAAGGAAAATCCCAGGGTTAACTAAAGCCCCTGGCTACTTTTGTTAGAGAAAATCCAGGCTGTCTTCTTATCTTAGTGTAGGTCCTATGAGTTTATGCTGTGTGTTCCCCAAATTCCTGTTCAAATCTGGTCCCATCTTACCTGGGACACCACCTGTGCTGCACAGTGCCGGGTTTCTGTACTTTTTATTTGTGATGTGTTTCTGAAGGGACCCAAGTCTTGCAGAAGGATGGATAAACTGACACTGGGGAAGAGAATAGCCTTGCAGTCCTGAAACCTAGAGCTGCAGCCCTACCTCAGCTAGAGTATTCTGCATAACCTTGGGAAAGTTCATTAACCCTTCCCTGCCTCCATCTCTGATCTGGAAACAGGCTGGCAGGCCTTACAGCAGGTAATGCTGTACAGATTGCTGATGATTCTTATAGAAGCCAGGAGGTGAATAAAAGGTGCGTGCTCATGGACACACATGCGTGAGAAAATAGAAGGGCTGCAGTTTCTTAACATATTACATCGGGTTTGTCAAAGAAACTTTGTAAAGTTAGAACATTTACTGTGTTGGGACACAGTTCGTCTTAATTGTAATTAAACTATTTCTCCTGAATGCAACAATCCACTTGAAAAGAGTAAAAATAAGTTTAGTATCTACCTAAAGTTAAAAAAAATAAATTAAAAAGTCTAGATTCTAGGAAGTTTTTTTTTTGAAGTTGCTCTTTTGGAAGAATAAGATTTCTCTATACATAGACCAAGTGTAATGGGTTTGGTAATTTGGAGCAAGTTAATTAACCTCTCTGTGATTGTTTTCTATTTGTAAACACATCACATTGCCCTATCAAGAAATGGCCCAGTTGGGTGCTGGTGGCTCACTTTGTATCCTAGCTCCTCAGGAGACTGAGATCTGAGGATTGCAGTTTGAAACCAGCCTGTGCAGGCAAGTCCATGAGACTCTTACCTTCAATTAACAGAGAGGAAAGAGGAGGGGGAGAAAGATCAGAGAGGAAAGAGAGGAGGGGGAGGGAGAGAGTTGTGAGAGGGAGAGAGAGAAGGGAGAGGAGAGAGGAGGGAGAAAAAGGGGAGATAGAGGAGGGAGAGGAGAAAAGAGAGGAAGGAAAGGAAGGAGAGAAGGGGAGATGAGAGAGAGAGGGACTTATTCTTTTTCTTCCATCCACGATTGAGTGTTCTCAGAGGCATGACATCTGGGTGCAGTTGCGGGAGCAGCAGTGGGTCGGACTGGTGATGGATGACAGCCCGTTGTGCACCTGCTCATGCTCTAAACCTCAGGCACTGTGGGTCAGGCTCACCCGGAAGGCAGCATCTTTCATGTGCAATGTTAAGACAGGTCCAGCAGCCAGGAAAGTCTTTGCCCACCAAGCAGCATTCATCAATAAAGAGTGGGTGGCAACAGATCAATTGCAAGTCAGACAGACACAAGAGGAATCCAGGGAGCATTAATAATAGGAAGGCCTGGGAAATAAGTTCCAATCGGGGTCTGTCACCAGGGCCAGGGTGAAGAGCTGTGAATCTCTAGACTCCCTCTTTCTAGCCTCGGTCTCCTCCATGGTGAGGGTTAAGAGCTTGTTGAGAGCCACTGAGATCAGAAGCAATGGAGACCTCACCACAAACTCACCATTTTTATATTGTCCTGTATTAATGTTTTGTCATATTGGCATCATCCACATGCCTTATCCACCATGGACACTCAATTTATTATGTCAAGTTTAATTAGAAAGAAGTCATGAACATGCACTGATGGCTCACACCTGTAATCCTACCTACTTAGAAGACTGAGATCAGAGGCTTGCAGTTCAAAGCTAGCCCACCCAGGAAAGCCCACCCATCTTCCATTAACCATTAAAAAAAAACATCCCAATGTGAAGCTGTGGCTCAAGTGGTAGAGTGCTAGTCTTGAGCACCCAGGCTCTGAGTTCAAGTCTCAGGACTGGAACAACAACAACAAACCATAACCAACACAAAAAAAGCAAGCAAGCAGACTTCATCCACGTATTGGTGGCTTGATCAGTGAGGCTCAGTATCTAGTACTCTAATTTGTATTTAGGTGTCCTTAATTAAGACAAGACTCCATTTGTCCCTGATCTGCCACAGGAGTCCAGCCTCCAATATGATGAACCAGGGTCATGCAAGGTCAAATGCTTTGCAGCAAACCTCGTTAAAATATCAAATTCCTGCTGAGTACGAGTGGCTCACGTCTATAATCCTAGCTACCCAGGAGGCTCAGATCTGAGGATTGCAGTTTGAAGCCTGCCCAGGCAGGAAAGTCTATGAGACTCTTATCTCCAGTTAACCAACAAAAAATGAGAAGTAGAGCAACATCTTAAATGGTAGGGTACCAGCCTTAATAAAAAAGAAAAGAGAAGAGAAGAGAAGAGAAGAAAAGGAAAGAAAAGAAAAGAAAAGAGAGCTAAGGAACAGCACCCAGGCCCGGAGTTCAAGCCCCGGTAATGGCATAAAATAAGAAGTCAAATTCCTAATAAAAGACACTCAAAGCATTAGTATTGGAAATAGCTATTATTGGGTGGTTCTGACTGAATGAATAATACAAATATTCATATGGTTTTTTTTTGATGATTTTTGTGGAAAATAACTTAAAATCTGAAGTTTTATCAAGTGGATTTGAGGGGCTCATTGGGACATACTGCATCCACACCTATGACTCCCCTAATACCCATCTGTTTTAAGGTTGGAGAGAAAATAGTGTGGGTTGGGGTTCTTTCATAGAGGGCCTCATCTGAAGGCAATGAAACACAAGGATAAAAGATAAATGCTTTTCTACCTGTATCACAGTCCAGATTAGTCACCAAAAATAAAACAAAACAACGAAAACAAAAAAAAAAACCAAGTTAGATGTATTACCTAACATTCTAAAAGATAAACCATCTAAATCCACTAATTTGGAATAGGTATAGCTTTTTAAAATGCCACCCAGTTTCATCTAAGGGTTATTGTCACATCTTTTTCCATTTCTTTATAAAAGTCCAACCTCTATCTTCTTTTTTTTTTTTGACAGAAAAAAATTAAATGCCATATTCAATGTAAAACCAGTATTTTCAGCTAAGGGCTGGTGGCTTACACCTGTCACCCTAGCTACTCTGGGGGCTGAGATCTGAGGATCATGGTTTGATGCCAGCCTGGGCAGGAAACTAAGTGAGGTGTGACTCAAGTGGTAGAGCACCAGTCTTGAGCAAAAAATCCAAGCAAGGGCATGAGGTCCTGAGTTAACACTCCATTACTGGCGCGTGCACACACACACACACACACACACACACACACGTGCAATAAAATGATAAAATATTTTATGGACTGTTATAGACAGATCTGGATCAGGGTTTGTCTAGTATTTAACCATATACCATCTCCCTAAATATGTATCTTTCAAAATAATTTATCACAATCATCACAATAAGTTTTATAAGTGTCTATGAATATCACCATGTCAAAGTCATCCATTCTGTTAGGCTTAGACAGGATTGCATGTTATTAAAGAACTATTTACAGAAACTAATATAGTATTCTCTAAATGAAAAGGAAAAAAAGAACTGATGAAAATATTTGTGATGCCGGTTGCTGGTGGCTCAGGCCTGTAACTTTTGCTGCTTAGGAGGCTGAGATCTGAGGACCCCAGCTCGAAGCCAGGCCAGGCCAAGAAAGTCTGTGAGACTCTTATATCCAATGATAAGGCTAAGAATGAAAAGGCTAAGGGACAGAGGGGGATTTGTGGTAAATGGAACTGGGAGAAATGATCAAGTTGGTTTTCATGTAATGACACAGAACAGGAAGTGTTTGGCCATCTTGTTTACTTCTGTAATATAAAGAGAAACTGAACATTCACTGGTATCCTTTGGGCTTATTCTAGAAGTATAGTAGACCAAGAATTACAGGAGACTCGTAGTGAACTTTTTAAAAATTCTTGTCAAGTAGCCCAGCATTATGGAAAAGACTCAGCCTTGTTTCTGGATATTATCACATTCTTCTTTGTGAACCAGTGCATATAAAAATATATCTACTGTTGGCAAGAAATACTTTTTTATATACATATTCTGAGGTCTCCAGAGAGAATGGGTAAAATCTTCAAGACAATCCCCTTCTATGAAAATAGTCTTAACTGGGAGCTGGGAGCTAGTACCTGTAATCCTAGCTACTCAGGAAGCTGGGTTCCAAGTCAATCCAGGCAGAAAAGTCTGTGAGACTCTTTTCTCCAGTTAACTAGCAAAAAGCTGGAAGTAGAACTATGTTCAAGTGGTAACTTTGCTCAAAAAAGCCAAGGGAGAGTGCTCAGGCCTTGAGTTCAACCCCCAGCATGCACACATGCACACACACATGCGCACACACATGCACACACACACACACACACACACACACACACACACACACACCAGTCTTATTTCTATACTTTCCATAGGAATAGGAGTTGCAAAGGAAAACTCTGGAGTCTTTACTACAACTGTCAATCTCTACCCAGGAGAATATTTTCTGATAAACACATTAAGCTTGTGTCTATAAGCCTATAAACTCTGAGCCCCATCCTTGTATTGTTATTGTTGTTTTTTTACTTGCTTTTTTTTTTTTGACCAGTCCAGGGGGCTTAAACATTGGACCTAGGCAATGTCCCTAAGCTTTTGTGCTCAAGGCCAGTGGTCTACCACTTTGAGTCACAACTCCACTTCTGGCTTTTTGTGGTTAATTGGAGATAAGACTCTCACAAGCTTTCCTTCCCTGGGCTGGCTTTGAACCTGGAACTTCAGACCTCAGCTTCCTGAGGAGCTAGGAGCTAGATGCGAGCCACTGGTTTTTAGCTTTGCTTGTTTTTTTTTGAGACAGGGTTTTGCTATATAGTCCTGGCTGGCTTCAAACTAGCAATCCTCCTACCTTAGCCTCTCAAGTGCTAGGATCACAAGCACATAGCATCATGTCTAATCTGAGCCACATTCTTGATCCCACACATCAATGCACATGATTAGGCCTCCACAATCTCTGACCTTAGGAGTTATTATATGTTTTAGGGTAGACGGAAGGGGGCTGTGTTATGATTTGAATGCTAATGTTTCTTCCAAAATTCGTAGGTTCAAACCTTATGTGATCATTGATACAGTTGTGCCTTTCGGAGAACATTAAGCTATGAGACTAGAGCCCTCAAAAATGGATTGATACTGGGCTAGGAATGTGGCTTAGTAGTAGAGTGCTTGTCTTGCATGCATGAAGCCCTGGGTTTGATTCCTCAGTACCACATACACAGAAAAGGCCAGAACTGGCACTGTGGCTCAAGTGGTAGAGTGTCAGACTTGAGCAAAAGAAGCTCAGGGACAGTGCCCAGGCCTTGAGTTTAAGCCCCAGGACAGGCAAAAAATAAAATAAAATAAAAATGGATTGATACTGTTATAAAAAGTACTGGCAAAACTGGCCTTTCTATTTTTGCCTATCCACCTTCTGCCACATGATGGAGCAAGAAGGCCTAAGCTACATGCCAACACCTTGATCTTGAATTTCCTAACCTAGACGGATATAGTTCCATTTTATTTTTTATTTTATTCTATTTTTGTAGGAGTACTGGAGCTTGAACACAGGGCCTAGCTTTGTCCCTTATCTTTTGTGCTCAAGGCTGGTACTCTACCACTTGAGCCATAGCTCCACTTGTGGCTTTTTGCTGATAAGTTGGAGACAAAAGTTTCATGAACTTGCCTTCAAGGGCTGGCTTTGAACCTTGACCTTGATCCTCAGGGCTTAGCCTCCTGAGTAGCTAGGATTACAGGTGTGAGCCACTGGCATCAGGCAATTTTTTTTTTAATTTTTGAAATAAGTCTTCCCTTTTGAAGAAATCCTTAAGGGAACATACACATACAAAAAACTGCATCTACAGGGCTGGGAAGGTGGCTCAGTGGTAGAGTTCTTGCCTCGCATGCATGAGGCCCTGGGTTCGATTCCTGAGCACCACATAAGCAGAAAAAGCTGGAAGTGGTGCTATAGCTCAAGTGGTAGAGCACTAGCCTTGAGCTGAAGAGCTGAGGGACAGTGCCCAGGCCCAGAGTTGAGGCCCAATGACCGACAAAAACCAAAAACAAATCAAAACACCCATTGCATCTAATCCTTCCCTGGGGAGCTATATCATCCCTCCATACTTACTGTGTATCAGTGGATTTTGGAAGTACTTTATATGAATGAGGCAATTAACAAGGCTCTCTTTATACTTGTAGCAAATGAACAATTCATGCAAGTATGTGTATCTTACGTTTTAGGAGTCACAAAGTCAAATGCCTATGGGGCCAAGGGGATGATGTAAAAAAATGTGACAATGGCCTAGTGCTGGTGGCTCATGTCTGTAATCATAGCTGTTCAGAAGGCTGAGATCTGATGATCGCAGTTCAAAGCCATCCTGGGCAGGAAAGTCTATGAGACTCTTATCTCCAATTAACTATCAGAAAACTGAAAGTGGAGCTGTGGCTCAAGTGGTAGAGCACTCACCTGGAGCTACAGAGCTCAGGGGCAGCACCCTGGCCCAGAGTTCAAGGCTCACGACTGACAAAAAAAAAGTGACAAAGACTATGTAGGACCCCAGTATACGGGGGAACATCCCCTGTGTAAGGGCTCAGGGCTCACACTGTCCTATATTTTTAATAAACGATACGGCTGTTCATGGGTAGTCTGTTAATTTTATGTGTTGAAACTATTAACCTTTATGTCCTTCTCAGGGTAAACAACAGAACTATTGTACAGATGAATGACAGACCACAGCCACCATGACCATCCGGCTGTAATGTCCAACTTAAATACTTAAAATTCTCTGCTTCATCCGATCAAATTTTTTATATTGTTCCCTCTGACCTCAGAGGGAAATGGACCCTAGAGACTGAAAGTGAGCAGCCGGAAGTGGAGAGTTGTATTTTTTTTTTAATTTTAAAGAAATTCACTGAGATTTCAGAAATGATATAAAACAAAGAACTGTGACATCTTCCATTAGGCTCATCGGGGTTTCTTCACAAGGGATTCTCTGTTTTAGTTGCATTAAGTCATTTTACATCCTCTAGCGTCTTTAAAACTTTGAAATTGCTGGGCACTGGTGACTTATGCCTGGAAGCCTGATCACTCAAGAGGCTGAGATCTGAGGATCATAGTTTGAAGCCAGCCTAGGAGAGAAAGTCTGTGTGCACGTGTACATGTACACACACACACACACACACACACACACACACACACACACACACACACACGTATCTGGTTCCTCTAAAAAGAGTACCCAGAGCTCAAGTCTCTGGGTACTCTTGAAAGACTCTAGTCTACAGATACTTGCTTGTGCATTTTGTTTTAGGATCCTCTCCTATTAATAAACATCTGGAAAAGATTAATGCCATGTCATCTCTTTGTAATTAAAGTCTTATAAAGTGTGAAGAGCAACACCAGTGAAAATTCCCTCCTCCGTGCCCAATCTGAAACCATCTTCATACAGACTACCTTTCCTCTGCCACTGGCCACTCAGAGACATTTTTTAGATAATCCTTATGAGAAAAAAACCAAAGTTTCATCCGTGTATGGGATTTCAAAATCTATTTCACATTCCAACTCATAGCAGATGTTTCATTGGCTTGACAGGCATTACCCACAGGAGAGACAGCTCAGTATGGCTCTCATTGTCTCCAATGAGCCTTCACCAACCGAGTGAGTGCATTCATTTAAAAAGCAAACTCAGAGAAGTGGCGCTGTGGCTCCAGTGGTAGAGCACTTGCCTTGAGCTGAAGAGCTGAGGGACAGCGCCCAGGCCCAGAGTTCAAGCCCCATGATTGACAAAATAAACACTGCTCCTATATAAAGCAAACTCAGAAAAGCCATTGCTATTTTTCCGACAAAATCTTTCCATTGAAAACATCATCCATATCCTAAATTAAGTATGGCGTCAAAGCCAAACACTGGTGATTCACTTCTATAATCCTACCTACTCAAGAGGCTGGGATCTGAGGATCATGGTCCAAAACTAGCCTGGGCAGGAAAATCCATGAGCTTCTTATCTCCAATTAACTGCCAGAAAGCCAGAGATGGAGGTGATCGATTGCTAGCCTTGACTGAAAAAGCTAAGAGACAGCGCCAAGGCCCTGAGTTCAAGCTCTAATACTGGCATACACAAAAGCCTGGTGCTGATTCACTCATTTAACACACAGTGACTGAGGCATTGCTGCTAAGAGTCAGAGTCATACTGTGAGTCCGATGGACCCAGTGCCCCCTCTGTGCGCTCCCAGCAGCAGAAACCACGCACAGAAATAAGCATGCGCTTGGGAGCTTTGCTAAGTACGTTCACTAAGGGACAATCGTAATGCACTTCAGGAGCGTATATAACAGGATCCAACTCAGGATCTGATCTGGAGAAGAGGGAGGCTTTCTTGAGGAAGGGGTGTTTAAGATGATAGCTCCAGCGTGGCTGAGGGACAACCACAAGGCAAAAAAGGAGTGGGAAAGAATATTCCAGGTGGGTAGAGGGGAGAGAGCGTGAAGGTGGGGGAGGATTGTGGAGGGTGGGGAGAGAAGGGAGGTGAGGAGAGGGGAGGGGAGGAGGGTTGGAGGAGGGGGAGAGGAAGGGGAGGGGAAGGGAGAGGACTATAAAGGGCCAGGGAGGGGAAATGGCACCTTTTAAGAACTACGTGCAAAGCCAGGTGCTGCTGGCTCACGCCTGTAATCCTAGCTACTCAGGAGGCTGAGATCTGAGGATCACAGTTCAAAAAGGAAAGTCTCTGAGACTCTAATCTCCAATAACCTACCAAAATCTGAAAGTAGAGATGTGGTTCAAGTGGTAGAGCTCTAGCCTTGAGCAAAAAAGCTCAGGGACGGTGGTGCTCAGGCTATGAATCAAGTCTCAGGTACAGCATGTGTACATGCACAGAGAGAGAGAGAGAGACACACAGAGAGAGAGAGAGAGAGAAAGAGAGAGAGAGAGAGGACTGAAAGCAAGCAAGCACGACTGGGCTTCATAAAGACATGAGATACAAGATAAAACCCAGTGGGTAGGTAGGAAGCAAGTCATTCAGGCCTTCTTGAAAGAGAGCACTAGAAAGTAACATAAGGACAGAAAACTGAGCGTGATCATTTTTAAGGATCTTTCACTTGGTGGTGGAAGTGGGCCTGAGAAGACTGGTAACAAGTTGCATTCGCTATGTGTTTCTGATGTTTTACTCTTTGGAGGCATTTTCACTTTCTCCGTATTAACGAATTAGGTCATTTCCAGTCAATGCCTGGTTTACATAGACAAGGTAACCAATCCAAAGCCCATAGGTGACTGTGGTGGTTCCTACCTATAATTCCAGCCACTGGAGAGCAGAGGCAAGAAGACTGAGTTCAAGCTGGGCAAAGGTAGCAGTAAGACCTCAGCTCATAATAAAAGGCTGGGATATTATGGCTCAGGGGTCTAGTGATTGTCTAGCATGTACAAGGCCCTAGCATATATTCCATAGTACCAAAAAAAATAAACAACAACAAAAACCCACCTTCTTTAATCTGTTTGACCATAAGCCATTTGCACTGATCTCCCAGGAGCAGCTATTAGGGATAGCCTCCATCTTCTAGAGTCTGCCAGAATTTTCCAAACTAGCCTTGCTCATTCCTTCCCATGGAAACCACAATAAAAGTCTCTTGGCCACATGTTCCCCACCCCCTCTGGCTCCTAACCAAACCTGCTCTTTCCTCCATGCGTCTCCCTCTATGATACTATGCTCCAGTTTCTAGGTAACCATGAGTGAAATCTTCTTCCTTCATGACAATCATTTTCTCTTCTGTGTGTGGGTGCCAGTCTTGGAGCTTGAATTCAGGGCCTGGGTGCTGCCCCTGAGCTTGTACAGCTAATGCTCTACCACTTTAAGCCATGGAGCCATTTCCTGTTTTTTGGTAGTTAATTGGGCATAAAGAGTCTCATAGGCTTCACTGCCTGGGCTGACTTCAAACCTCCATCCTCAGATCTCAGCCTCCTGAGTAGCTAGGATGATGGGTGTGAGCCACCCACACCAGGCATGACAGTCATTCTTGTGTCTGTAAGAAGACAAATCCTAGGTGGACTGTGAAATTCAAGATCACTGTGGTAAGCTACGTGACTCTGACGGTCACTTAGACTAGGGATGGGCCCAGAAAACACTGTTATAAGCAAGAGACAGATGAAGAATAGGAGGGAGGAAGAGAGAGGTCTATCTAGGGTGTTTCCTGAGGGGTTTTATTTTTTCATTCCTTTCAACGCATTGGAAAACAGTGGTTTTGACAAAGACAGGAAATCTAGAAAGAAAACCAAGTTTGAGAAAGAGAATGAATGAAATTTTGCCTTCAAGATAGCCAAATGTTTATATGTTGCATCGATCCTTGGATTCAAGCTCACATGCGGAGAGGAATCTCCCTGCCCTTGCTCCACTGAAGAGGCAGATGCCAGGGTAATACTATTTATAGACTGTGACTTTTTCCCCCTAATATATCACATTTCTGTTTGATGTAAATGACACTTTAAAATGAAAAGCACTACTATATTTATATCTTTCCTGGTTGTGGAAAAATTAGCTATCATTCGCTGCAGATGCTACTCGATCCACATCTGTCTGCCGGCTGTCGATGTCAAAGTCAAAATCCATTCTGATAGGGAAAAGTTTTCGGAACATGAGCCAAATTGCCTTAAAATATCCTTCCTTCTATGAACATAAGGCAGAGTACTTTCTTTAATGTGACAAGAAATCACATTGTCAGGTTCTCCCGATTCGCCCTAGTCATCACATTTGTTTGATTCACATGGCAATACAGGTTGCTCTCAGATTGACATTTAAATTTGTAAATGAAAAGTATGACAGTCATGAAGAAAATTCCAACTTGGCTGTTATTCTTGTTGTTGGACACGTTTTTTGTTTTTCTCAAAATTCCCAGATAAAAATAGGGAGACCAACAGGGCAATGTGGAGAGTCTCCCTCCTTGTTACTCAAACGCCAGAGGAGCTGAAATAATGGCTTTGTGACTGTTGTCGTGGACATTTGTGGGTTGTTCTTCACCTGTGTTTCAAAAAAGTATTAACAAAGGTAACTCTTTTTTTTTTTTGCATTTTTTTGGTCGGTCGTGGGGCTTGAACCCTGGGCTTAGGCGCTGTCCCTCAGCTCTTCAGCTCAAGGCAAGCATTCTACCACTTGAGCCACAGCACTACTGGTTTTCTAGTGGTTTATTGGAGATAAGAGTCTCACGGACAGTCCTTGCCTGGACTGGCTTTGAACCATGATCCTCAGATCTCAGCCTCCTGAGTAGCTAGGATTACAGGCATGAGCCACTGGCACCTGGGTTTTTTTTTTTTTTTGCATTTTTATTGTTACTGTAAAGGTGATGTACAGACGGGTTATAGTTACATAAGTCAGGTAAAGTGTATATTTCTTTTTGGACAATGTTACCCTGTCCCTCACGTCCACAAGTTGTATAGTTCATTTTCTACATCGTGTCTAGTGAATACCACTGCTGTATTTTTTCACTCTTTGTACCAACATTTCTGTGTCCCCTTTAACCTCCAAAAGACAGTTAAATGAACGAATAAGACAAAAGGAGAAGAAAACAAAAACAGCAACAAAAAGGAAAAAAATCTCTTCTTTCCATTTCCTAGAGTTCATTTTGATAAATATTACTTTATATGATCAGGTGTACATAGCTAGTGCCCAATAGAACAGAAACCAGGCTACACTAAAGCTACCAGTACAACCATGTTCGTTGCAGCACTGTTTGCCATAGCCAAAATATGGAATCAACCCAGATGCCCCTCAGTGGACAAATGAGTCAAGAAAACATGGAATAATATTGTACCACTTGTAAGGATATAGGAAGACTTGGAAAAAAATATATTAAGCCAAGTAAGTCAGACTCAAAGAAACATAGGTTGCATGCTTTTCCTCATTTATGGTAGCTAGAATGTGCCTATAAATCTACAAGTAAACACAGTGGATGGTAAAAAAAAATATGCTTGGACATGATAAATTATAAAGGTCTGTAAGCATTCACATACATTATAAAGGTCTGTAAGCATTCACATACTGTGAGACCGAAGGAAGATATTCTTTTTGTTTGTTTGTTTGTTTGTTTTGGGTCCGAGCATGGGTCTGAACTCTGAGCCTGGGCGCTGTCCCTCAGCTCTTCAGCTCAAGGCTAGCGCTCTACCACTTGAGCCACAGCACCACTTCCAGCTTTTTTTTGCTTATGGGTGCTGAGGAATCGAACCCAGGGCCTCAAGCATGCAAGGCAAGTGCTTTACCACTGAGCCACCTTCCCAGCCCCAGGAAGATATTCTTAAGAGAGGATCCCAAAGGGTACAAAGATACCTTTTGAAGACATGGTTATTTAGCCTTCTAATAGGGCTGAGGAAAAAGGAAGCAGTTTGTACAACATCAGAAAGAGGTAAGACTCTTTCCTTGGAGTCACATTTAGGGTTCTGATCTTGGGTTATGTGCAAAAATCCAGGCTTCCTACAAGCAAGCTGTGACTTAGAACTATGGCTGCTTTGCTGAGACCAGATCAATAAGAAAGTATTTGTAGTTTCAGACAGACAGCTGGACAGACAGAAGCAACTGGCAGACAAGTTAGTAAGACATTGTGGGCCCCAGTGAAATCCTCTGATAGCTTTGAGAAGACTGGATAGACAAAATAAGCCTGGCCTCTAATCCACATCTCGAGAGAGGAGAAGAGTCCCCAGCCCATATTACCTTATTTCCCACTTACTATGGCAATGGGAAGGAATGCATGCCACACGGTGTCACCTAGGACAGTGGCTATTAACACTAATGATTAACCTCAGGACACCCTTATAGTAAACCAAACACTCTCCTATATACCTTATTAAATTGTCTCAGTTAATCTTACAGGGGCTGGGAAGGTGGCTCAGTGGTAGAGCGCTTGCCTTGCATGCATGAGGCCCTGGGTTTGATTCCTCTGC
>NW_012267258.1:5612601-5625164 GCF_000151885.1 Dipodomys ordii | reverse complement strand
GCTTTTTTTTTCTGCTTATGTGGCGCTGAGGAATCGAACCCAGGGCCTCATGCATGCAAGGCAAGCGCTCTACCACTGAGCCACCTTCCCAGCCCGATATTCTACTACTTGAACCACAGCTTTACTTCTGGTTGCTTTTTATTTTTGGTGGTTAATTGGAAATAGTCTCGTAGACTTACCTGGGCTGGCTTCAAAATGTGATCTTCAAATCTCCCTCCTAAATTGCTAGGATTACAGGCATAGCCGCTTGCTTAGATATATCCATTTGGATACTTACTAAATTAAATCAAGAGGATGGAAACTACTTTAACAGACAGCATTTCATTACATTGAAACTGACGCAGCAGTCGTCTTCAACAAAGAAACCAGATGGATCCAGTGCTGTTTTCTACCAGACCTTTAAAGAACTTATACCAGAGTTCCTCATGCTATTCCGACAAACAGAGAGGGAGGAAATACTGCCAAACTCATTTAATAAAACCAGTATTGCCCCGATACAAAAACTGCAGAGAGGTACATGAAAACAATACAAAACAAAAAAAAAAAGAGCTAGGGACTGGTAACTGATGCCTGTATCCTAGCTACTTAGGAGGCAGAGATCTGAGGATCGCCGTTCAAAGGCAGCCCGGCCAGGAAAGTCTGTGAGACTCTTATCTCCAGTAAAACCACTTAGAAAAGGCCAGAAGTAGTGCTGTGGCTCAAATGGTAGAGTGCTAGCCTTGCTCACAAAAAAGGCCAGGACCAGTGCCCAGGCCCTGAGTTCAAGCCCCAGGACCAGAAAAAGAGAAAGAAAGAAAGAAAGAAAGAAAGAAAGAAAGAAAGAAAGAAAGAAAGAAAGAAAGAAAGAAAGAAAGAAAGAAAGAAAGGAAGGAAGGAAGGAAGGAAGAAAGAAAGGAAGGAAGGAAGGAAGGAAGGAAGGAAGGAAAGAAAGAAAGAAAGAAAGAAAGAAAGGAAGGAAGGAAGGAAGGAAGAAAGAAAGGAAGGAAGGAAGGAAGGAAGGAAGGAAGGAAGGAAGGAAGGAAGCAAGCAAGCAAGCAAGCAAGCAAGCAAGCAAGCAAGCAAGCAAGCAAGCAAGCAGGCCAATTTCCCTGATTAACACAGACACAAAATTTCTAAAACAAAAATCCTACCACCACCACCAAAAGAACTAATAAACTGAATCCAACAAGATATTCAAAAGATTATACACTATGATCAACTTAGTTTCATTCCAGGAATACAAGCATGGCTCAATATATGCACATCCATTAACATAATTCATCACATAAATAGAATCAGGAATTTTTCTTTTTTAAAAAATCGCACAATTATCCCATCTGATACAGAAAAAGCTTTTGAGAAAATTCAGTATCCCCAACTACATTCTAGTAACTCACATCTGTAATCCTAGCTAGTGAGGAAGCTGAGATCTGAGGATCAAGGTTTGAAGACAAACCAGGTAGAAAATTCCCTTAGACTCTTATTTCCAATTACTCAGCAAAAAGCTGGAAATGGACATATAGCTCAAGTGGTAGAGCATCAGCACTGAGCAAAAAAGCCAAGTGCCCAGGCCCTGAGTTTGAGCACAAACTGGCATAAAACAAAACAAAATCCAACATCCCTTCAGAATAACAGCATGAAGAAAAGAGAAGAAACATACCTCAACATAGTTAAAATTATACATGATGACCCTAGACCCAGCATTGCCCTGACTTCTAAGGCTCGGACAAGCCAAGTGTGTCTCTTCTTTCTACTCTTAGTCAATATAATCCTTGAATTCATAATCAAAGCAATAAGATAAAAAATAAAAGAAAAAATTAAGGGAAAGAAAGAAAAAGGATACAAACAGGAAAGGAAGAAGTTAAATTATCCCTATTTGTAGATGATATGATCCTATAATTAAAGTACCCTAAAAACTACACCAAACAATTCTTAGACCTGATTAACACTTTTGGCAAAGTGACAGGAGGAAAAAAAACTAACACTTAAAATTCAGTAGATTTTTCTACATACTAATAATAAATAGACTAAGAAAGAAATCGAGAAAACAATTCCATTTACAATAGCCTGAAGAAAAATTAAATGCCTAGGAAAAAACTGAGTCAAAGAAGTGAAAAATCTCTACAATAAAAACTATAAAGCAAGCCGAGTAGAGGAGGCTCACACCTGTAATCCTAGCTAGTCAGGAGGCTGAGAGCTGAGGATTGCCGTTCAAAGCCAGCCAGGGCAGGAAGGTCTGTGAGACTCTTTTTTTGTTGTTGTTGTTGGTGGTCGTGGGGCTTGAACTCTGGGCCTGGGCACTGTCCCTCAGCTCTTTAGCTCAAGGCGAGGGCTCTACCACTTGAGCTACAGCATCACTTCTGATTTTCTGGTGGTTTATTGGAGATAGGAGTATCATGGTCTTTCCTGCCAGGGCTGGCTTTGAACCTCGATCCTCAGATCTCAGCCTCCTGAGTAGCTAGGATTATAGGCATGAGCCACTAGCACTCGGCCTGTGAGACTCTTATCTCCAATTAATCACCAAAAAATCGCAAGTGGCACTGTAGCTCATGTGATAGAGTACTGGCCTTGAGCTGAAGAGCTCGGTGACAGCGCCCAGGCCCAGAGTTCAAGCCCCACTACTAACAAACAAACAAAAAACTGTAAAGCATTCAGGAAAGAAATTGAAGACATGGGAAGATGGAAAAAATATTCACAGATTAGCAGAATCAATATTATAAAAATTATTATACTACTAAAAACAATCTACAGATTCAATGCAATCTCCATCAAAACTCCAAAGTTACTCTTCTCAGAAAAAAAAAAACCAATCCTACAATTCATTTGGGAAAAAAAAAAGACTTTGAGTAGCCAAAGTAATTCTGAGCAATGCTAGAAGTATCACAATCTCGGATTTCAAGTTACCTTCAAGCTATAATAACAAAAATGGCAAAAACAAATATGTAGATCAATGGAATAGAATATCTAGAAATAAGCCCACAGAGCTAGAACATCTGATTTTTAACAAAGGCACCAAAACCACGAAATAGATAAAAGACAATCTCTTAAAAAATGGTGTTGGAAAAACTGGAAATACAGATGTGGAAGACTGAAACTAGACCCTTCTGTCATCCTGTATGAACTCAATTCCAAATGGATCAATAATCACCAAGGTCTTTGAAATGTCAGAAGAAAACAGAGAAAAACCCTTGAAGATATAAACATAGGTAATGCTTTTCTGAATAGAACCTCAATTGCTCAGAAAATAAGAACAATAATTACAAATGGTATTACACCAAATTAAAAACAGTACCAGTAGCTCACTGCTGTAATCCTGCCTGCTGAAGAGGTGGAGATTTAAGGATCATTGTGTAAAGCCAACCTGGGCAGGAAAGTCCAATAGACTCTTATCTTCAATAAACTACCAAAAAGGCTCTTAGTAGTACTGTGGTTCAAATGGTAGAGTGCCAGCCTTGAGCAAAAAAACTCAGCAACAGCATCTAAGACCTGAGTTCAACCCCAGGATGGTCACAAACACACATGTACACACACAAAAATCTTCTGCATAACAAAGAAAACAATTTCCAAATTTAAAAGAGAATCTATGAAATTGGGGGGTGGGGGAAGAAACTTTGCAAAAAAAATCCATCATTCAGCAGATTAAGGATAAATATCTATATAAAGAGCTCCAAAATCAAACAAACATAAAAGAAATAATCCAATTAATAAACAGGCAAATAAATTGAATAGTTTTCAAAAGGAGTACAAATGGCTGGTAAACACATGAAAAAAAATTCAATGCTCTTAACCATAAAGGAAATGTGAATCAAAATTGCACTGAGTTTCTATCTCACACTAGTTAGAATGGCCATCATCAAGAAGACAAACAACAATACTGATGACAGTGGGCGGGGGGGAAAAGGGAGGAAGGAATCTTATACTCTTTTGATGGGAATGTAAGTGTAGAAACTATGGAAATCAGGATGGAGGTTTTTAAAACACTACAAAGATAGAACTACTGTACCACTCCTGGGCATATATCTGAAGGAATGTAAATCACTGTTCAGTCAAGATACTTGCATATGCAAGAATCAGCCAACAACTGATGAATGGTAAAGAAACTGTGGAATATATGGAGTATAATAAATACTACAATGATATATTATTCAGTCATAAAGAAGAATGAAAGTATGTCATTTGTAGGAAAATGGATGGAACTAGTGATCATTATGTTAAGTGAAATTAACCAGACTGAAAAAGACAAATACTAAATTTCCTCTCTCCTCTGAAGAATCCTGGCCGTAAGGACAAGAATGTAAAACAGGATCTGTTTGGGGATGGATTCCAGTGGGAAGCAGGAGGGTGGAAGAAGAGACAGTGGAGTGAATATGGTTACTTTTGTACCCAAATATGAAAATAGAACAATGCAAGCTGTTGAGTTAAGGGGAGTCATAAAGGGGACAGATAGGTTTAATTGGGTGTACATTGTATGTGTATATGAAAATGCCCCCAGTGAAATCCCTTTGTCCAGCTAATATATGCTAATAAAAATGGAGAAAAAAAAGATATGAAGGAAAGCAGTAAAAATTTCAAGATCTATATTACAGAAGGTCTGGGAGATGAAAGTAGATTGTGGTAGGAAGATGAGAGCAAGACATATTTGAAGAAAGAATCACGAAGAATAAAAGAAATATGTAAGACCTCTAATGTATAATACTCACAGAGACTAGACATAAAGCACAAGGATAAAGATTACAACTAAATTCTTTATGGTGAAATTTGAGACATCAAAGACAAAAAAGAATGTTCTTTTTTTTTGTCTCCCAGCGAGAAAAGCAAATCAGTCTCATAGGAACAAGAATGAGATTGATATCAGACATCTAAAAAACAATAACACTTAATGTAATAGCATAATGAAGTTGTGGCTTCGATGTTTTGATGGAAAACATTTGCTGACATTAAGGTTTTACATACAGCTAAAATATTATTTGATTGTACAATATAGTCTCAAGTATAATCAAAAAGGTTAGCACATAAAGACCCAATTTAAAAACACCCTCAGGGGAAATAGTCGAAGGAAGGCATACATAAACCCAAGAGGAAGCATCAAAATACAGGAAGAAGCCAAGCACAGGTGGCATCTAATAAGCCTGTAGGCAAGACTCCTCCAAAACACAACTTTTAAGCAAACATTTGTAGGTTTCTGCTCTCTGAGTTGGTAGAAAACACTAAATTGGCAGATCACATTTTTAAACAAAGCTCTATCTATACATATAAAATAATCCTAAAACAGCCCAGGCACCAATGGCTCATGCCTGTAATCTGACTCATGAGGCTGAGATCTGATGGTGGCAGTTCAAAGCCAGCCCTGGCAGGAAACTTCAACTGAATACCTGAATACTTCAATCAATCAATCAATCTGGAAGTGGAGCTGCCCATCAAATAGTAAGTAGAGCACTAGCCTTGATCACAAAAGCTCAAGGACAATGCCCAGGTCCTGAGTTCAGGCCTCAGTACAGCACAAAATAAAATAATTAGTCTAATTGTAAAAAAAGACATGTCTGCCCCCTCCCCCATGACCTACTTTCTCCGCTTGACCACACCCCCCCCCACATTTTCCATCAATAACTCCTAAAATAGCACTACCAGCTGGGTGGTGATACTGAGCCTTCAAACCGTTACATTCTTGCTTCAGGCCCTCCAAAAGCTCAGGAACATCTCACGATGCACAATTTACCAAGTCCATCCCCACACCCCCAATCTTACAGTTCCCATAGGGTGCCAAAGGCCAAGTTCCAAGTCTCTACTACAATTCAAGGCAGTCTCATGTAAAAGAAAGGCACACAATTTCAAGATACAGCCGGATAAAAAGAGAGGAACAGGAGAATGACAGGAGAGGACCAGACCAGAGCAAGGATGGAGCCCAGAAGAGAGAAAACACTGAATCCTGTAGCCATATGTCCAGTATCCAGCTGCTACCAGCTTGGCCAGTTCACATTGCTCCCCTCCCCACCCTCTCTTTTGGTGTTGGTCCTGGGGGTTGAACTCAGGGTCTGGGCATTGTCCCTAAGTTTAAAGGACAAGCTGAGTAATCTACCATGTGACTCACAGCTTCACTTCCAGCTTTTTGAATGGTTAATTGGAGATAAGAGTCACATGGACTTTCTTGCCTAGGCTGGCTTCGAACAATGATCCTCAGATCTCAGCCCCCTGAATAGCTAGGATTATAGGCATGTGCCACCGCACTCAGCACTTATTATCTTTAACTAGTTGTATGATAGGGTTTCAATTCAACATGTAAGTGTTCAGTGTGTTTTGTAATAAACACAGTTAATATATGTGTGATTTATGAATAAATAAATATGCTTATGTTTGGAGCAGGTGTTGTGGTTTTTGTGGTGAAGACTGCTCTGGGAAAATAATATCGAAGCAGAGGCTATTTCTGTCTGAGTGCACTTGCTTTTTCTGGCAAATTCCCAGTCGTCTCTTAGGTCGATGTAGCTCAGGAATCACCCTTGGTTAAACCTGTCCCTTCAACCCCCCCCCCCCACTTTCCCAGAGGGATATAATTCACAGAGAATTTCTGTAACTGATCAAATTCTATGCCTCTCAGCTACTGAGGATTAGTCCCGAACTAGAACTTTGAGACCAGATTTGGATTAACTAGATTTAAATTTGTATGTATGTATGTATGTAGGTAGGTAGGTAGGTAGGTATTTTTGTGACCGTCCTGGGGCTTGAATTCAGGGTCTGGTTGCTGTCCCTGAGCTTCTTTGTGCTCACGGGAGACACAGCAACACTTAACAGTTTTCGAGTGTTTAATTGGAGATAAGAGTCTCATGGGGAAGCCCAGGCTGGCTTCCAACCATGATCCTCATATCTCAGCCTCCTGAGTAGCTAGTATTACTAGCCTGAGCTACCCACCCCTAGATGTTCTCCCAACTTGTAATGCTGAAAAAATATCAAAAACTCAAAAATTTGAAAAAAAAAACCAATAATATAAGGAATGTCTGTATTTCCTTCACTAGGCTGTTAATCTTTCAATATTTTGCCATATTGGTTTATTTAGTCTCTCTCTCTTTTGCTTTCTCACACACACACACACACACATTTTGAGCAATAGTATTAGAAATTTCAGACATAATGATGCAATGACACATTATCCCTAAATACTTTGCATGTATATCCCAAAATATCTCCTTCCTTACTCATAATACATTGTCACAACCAACAAGTCTAACTTTAGTTCAGCATTGTCATCTGCATATAGTTCATCTTCAAATCTTCCTGTTTGATGCCAAAATGTTGTGTGTGTGTGTGTGTATATATATATATATATATATATATATATATATATATAATTATTTTTGTTGGTCGTGGGGCCTGAACTCTGGGTCTGGGCACTGTCCCTCAGCTCTTCAGCTCAAGGCTAGCGCTCTACCACTTGAGCTACAGCACCTCTTCTGGCTTTTTCTGCTTATGTGGTGCTGAGGAATCAAACCTAGGGCCTCATGCATGCAAGGCAAGCACTCTACCACTGAGCCACCTTCCCAGCGCCTATAATTTTTTTTATACTGCTATTGAAGAATCCCATCCACACAAGGGTCTAGCATTGCATTTGGTTATTTCTTGTTAACCTCCTTGCCTTTGGCTTTTTGTTTTTCATGCTATTTTTTTGACAGTACTGTAGATCAAATTCAGTGCCTCTTGCTTACTGGGCAGGCATTCTATCATAGCAGCCATATCTCCATATTGGTGATTTTCCAGGTAGGGTCTTGCTTTATTCAGGGGAGCGCTGGGAATGTAGTCCTCCTATTTATGTTTTCCTGACTTGCTGGGGACTAAAGGAGTGTGCCATCTTTCCCAGATATTGGTTGTGATGGAATCTCATGAACTTCTTTTTTGCTTGGGCTGGCCTCAAGCACTGATGTCTGGATCAAGGCCTGTCAAGTACTACATGCGTGAACTATTGTACCAGCATCACTCATTTTTACAGTCATTTTACAGGCCAGTTGTTGTATAGATGTGTTTGGTTTTTTTTTGACACAGGTCTTACGATGTAGCACAAGCTAGCTTCAAACTCAGGAGCTTCCTGTCTCAGCCTCTTGAACACTGGGATTACAGGGATGCACAGCTATGCTAAGTGTAAAATGTGTTTTCTGGGTTTCAAATTTGTCTAGTTGCTTCTTCATAGCTGTAGTCAAAGATTTCAAGAGTCTTACCCAGGCAATTATGTGTAGTTTTTATTACATCACATGGAGTTAGTTGTCTTTTTATTGGAGATGCCGGGTTTGATCCATTTTTTAAAAGATAACTGTTTCCTTTGATACCCAGTAACATGGGGTAATAATACTCTGTAACCATGAATACCAGATCTCTAATAAAATTTTACTCAGCAACGTTAGGATTTATTAACACTTGTATGAATCTGTTATTAAACTGGGTTTTAGAAAATTGTTACTTTCTAATTCTATTATCCTGCAAAAAGTTTTTCTTTCAAGAACTTTTTTAGCTGGGTGCTGGAGCCTGTAATCCTAGCTACTCAGGAGGCTGAGATCTGAGGATCACAATTTGAAGCCAGCCTGAGCAGACAACTTCCTGAGACTCTTACATCTATTAGCCAACAAGAATCCAGAAGAGGATTCAAGGGGTGAAGCACCAGGCTTGAGCAAAAATGCCAAGTGAGAACTCTATATCCTGAGTTCAAGCCCGAGTACTAGCACCAAAGAGGGGGCTGGGGGTAGGTTATTTAATTTGTCACATAGTCAGGCCATAGTAGAGTCAAGACTGGCAATCTACTTTCAGAAGTGGTATTGTGGCCAAGTAGGCTCGCTTATGAAGTCTAACACTCAGGAGGCTGAGGCAGAAGGGTCACAAGTATGAGGCCAGCCTGTCTTAAAAGTAAAAAGAACAAACAACTGTTGTTATACCAGCTATGCTATGTTATATCATGCTATGTCATGCCAAACTCTGCTGTGCTGTGCTGTGCTGTACTGAGCTATGGAAAGGAACACTTTAAAATAAGATAAATAAAAGCAGAAATTAGTCTTTATACAGAAGACTAGAGAGAGAGAGAGAGTGTGTATGTGTGTTCTGAGTTGACAATAAATGTATAAGATTCTATACTCTAAGCTCCTCTAACCTCATATGTTTTTTGTTTTTTAAATCACTATTAAGCAAGTCTTGGTGGGTCACACCTACAATTCTAAATGCTTAGGAGGCTGAGATCTGAAGATCACAGTTCAGAGCCAGCCCTGGTAGACAAACCTGAGACATTCTTGTATCTCCAATTAACCATAGAATTGGATGCGTGGTCCAAGTGGTAGAGAACCAGCCTTTAGTGGAAAAAGCTAAAGGACAGTACCCAGGCCCTGAGTTCAAGCCCTAGTACTGGCACCAAGAGAATAAAATATCACTTATTAAAAGGCCACTGCAATGAAGTCCTCGTTTCCAGAATCTAAAGCACCGTAGTAATTAAGCCTTGGAAAATGGGAAATAGATGTTCCTATCCTCATCTGTGCCTTACAGTTTTCTTTGGTGATATATTTAGCTCTGTTTGATTAACTCACCAGATGGTCCAGCTGTGAGAATGTTATTGTTTTTTCCCCCTATCAATTCCTATTATTCCCTAGGCCTTGCAAGTTCTCATTCTTGAACCTTCAAAAAGAGACCACCTTCAAAAAGAGACCACTGGTTTTTCCCCCCCTCAGCCATGAGAAAAACAATAGGTTTTACAGATCTATTGCAGCTGATTCCTCAGATCTGGAGGTGAATTCACAGGCAAATGTCAATGCCTTTTGTGATTTCCTTTAAAGGGCTGGATGTTGAGTTTGTGGGACCTTTCCCTTAAGGTGTGTGTGTGGAGGGGGGGAGGGTCTCGACTAAAGATCTGATGCCAGGTCCATCTGAGCAGGCCCATGGGCTCTTGCTACTGCTGTCAATTAGTTTGTGTACTTTGTGGAGAACTAGCTGGGTCTCCCTACCGCCATTGTACAATTTCCTGTTCCTCTCTCAGCCTCCTTGGTGATACAGAATGCTTTGCCTCATGGCATCTGAGCGAGCACCCTGGTCATTCATAGGCACTGTATGTTTTTACGATCTGTATCCTACAAGAAAGGGAAGCAACATGGATTCATCCAGGGTGAATTATAACTTAAAATTTAGTATCTCATGCACTAGGAGGTGGCAAAGTGCAGGGTTAGGCAGCCCATCCAAACAGTTAGGCATGAATTAGCATGTTGGAATTCAGGCCCTGAAGCTGCTTCTATGCATAGAAGCAGATGTCTCATTCACTCAAAGAGGGGAACCAGTAACAGTCTGAAGCAGGGAAAAGTGTGTGTGTGTGCATATGTGTGTGTGTGTGTGAGAGAGAGACAGAGACAGAGAGACAGAGAGACAGAGACAGAGAGACAGAGACAGAGAGAGACAGAGACAGAGAGACAGAGTGTGTGTGTGTGTGTGTGTGTGTGTGTGTGTGTGTGTGTTATTGCTCTGAGACATAAAATATTTAATCAACCTCTGCCTGACGCAGCCTCTGCATGAATCCCAGTCCTCACGGGCTTCCCTAAAGATTTGGATTTCTGCATTTTTTGGTATAGTTTATATATATATATATATATATAGTTCCCTCCTGTACCATTGTAAAGAATTCTTTCTAAGGATCTTACAGCTGTAATCCTAGCTACTCAGGAGGCTGAAATCTAAGAATTACAGTTCAAAGTCAGCCCAGGTAGGAAAGTCTGAGACTTTTTCTTTAATTGACAGGTTCAGACTTTATTGATTGTTAAATGTAATGTTCATAAAATATCCATTCCATTTGTACACTATTTGGAGATTTTTTTATTGTGAAAATACTGTACAGAGGAGTTACAATTACATGGGCAAGATAATGAGTACATTTCTTTTTTTTTTTTTTTGATCGGCCGTGGGGCTTGAACTCTGGGTCTGGGTGCTGTCCCTCAGCTCTTCAGCTCAAGGCAAGCACTCTACTACTTGAGCTACAGCGCCACTTCCGATTTTCTGGTAGTTTATTGGAGATAGGAGTCTCACGGTCTCTCCTGCCTGGGCTGGCTTTGAACTGTGATCCTCAGATCTCAGCCTCCTGAGTAGCTAGGATTACAGGCGTGAACTACCAGCGCCCGGCTAATGAGTACATTTCTTATCAAGTATAGTAGCCTCCTTCTTTGTTTCCCCTTCCCATCCCTTCCCATCCTCCCCCTGAGACTCTTACTTTCAATTAACTAGCAAAAAGCCAGATGTGAAGCCTGGTGCCGTGGCTCACCCCTAATCCTAGCTACTCAGGAGGCTGAGATCTGAGGATCACAGTTCAAAGCCAGCCTAGGCAGGAAAGTCCGTGAGACTCTTATCTCCGATAAAGCATTAGAAAACTAGAAGTGGCTCTGTGGCTCAAGCGGTAGAGCACTTGCCTTGAGCTGAAGAGCTGAGGGATAGTGCCCAAGCCCTGAGTTCAAGTCCCAGGACCGAACAAAAAAACAAAAAAGCCAGATGTGGAGCTGTGGCTCAAGTAGTAGGCCCTGAGTTCAAGGCCCAGTAGTGGCACAAAAACAAAAACAAAAGAAAATCTAAGACTCTACTGGAGGCCACATTTCAGTGTGTTATTGTGTGATGTATATGTGTGTGTGTGTGTGTGTGTGTGTGTGTGCGTGCGTGCACTCTCAGGTATTCTAAGCATTTCTCCCATGGCCTTCTAGATCCTCCTCATCTGGGCCCTGCTGGGTTTCATATTTCACCAGCCCCACACGGCACATAGATGGGACATGGCGGGGCATATAGCATTGCTTCTGCCTAGAAGCCTCTAACGCAGCTGATGTGCATGTTTGTCTCACCTCAGCCTGTGACATTTGCTTTTGGTGCAAAATGTCAGTTCTTTCCAGATGAATAAAAGAAAAAGGAAAAGCATGGAATAAATAAATAAAATGGCCACAGAGAGTTCTTTCTAGGCCAAAACTCATTATAGCATCCTTTGCTCCCCCCCCTTTTTTTTTTGCCAGTCCTGGGGTTTGATCTCAGGGCCTGGGCACTGTCCCTGAGCCTCTTTGTGCTCAAGGCTAGCACTCTACCACTTGAGCCACAGTGCCACTTCTGAGTAGTTTATTGGAGATAAGAGTCTCATGGACTTTCTGCCTGGGCTGGCTTCAAACCGTGATCCTCAGATCTCAGCCTCCTGAGTAGCTAGGATTACAGGCGTGAGCCACCAGCACCTGCCTTCCTGTGTCCTTTTGTTTCCTTTTTTTATCTCTTTTCCTGACTCTACTTTTGTTCCAGGAATCCCTCCTTTCCTGGCTTTTAGTTATGTGTGTCTGTGTTTGGGTGGTCACTTACACTATGTTGTAAGCTCTGTGAAGCAAGTTCTGTTATTGCTCATTTGTTCCATCTTAGCATCACATCATCAATCCTTAGAAAAGCGCCTGATTCATAGAAGTCCCTAAGATATTGACTGAGTGAAAGAATTCATTAATGCGTTTCCAGTTTCAAGGACTAGAAGAGCTAGTATTTCCCTTTCAAGGAAAAGGAAACCCATGGGCTGGGAATGTGGCTTAGTCGTAGACTGCTTACCTAGCATGCATGAAGCCCTCAGTTCGATT